>NC_081412.1:722134822-722434822 GCF_030272615.1 Cryptomeria japonica
TGATACCTTTTGTTCCAAAAATTGAACAAATAAAATCTATTGTTTGAAACAAAAAATATCAATTTTTGTTAGGAAATGTACCAACAGTTGTTAGAAAATGTACCAATAGTTGTTAAGAAATGTACTAATATTGTAAAAAGTAACCAATCAGGTGATGCCATGTCAACTGCACAACTATTGGGGTGTCTTTTGCACGCCTATTAGTCTCACTTTTGGGGGGCTGTTTTGGACACCTTGGCAAAAAGCATGCTGATGTGGCATCATATTTGATGATGTGGCCCTGAAACCTTAGTTATAAGCAAGGGACTTGCCAAGTAAGCTACTGTAAAAAAATCGAAGTGATTTGAAATTGCCAAGTAGGATTTTGAGAAGCGCGAAGTTAGGGTACACAACTACTGGGCCCTTTCCCCTGTATCTTTAACAATTTAATAAATTACTTTTTAAAATCTTTTATCAAATCAAATGATATAATGCCTCTTACTTTTCCAATATATAATTCTAGTCTTATTATAAATTTAATATTACATTTATAATGAATATTTATTTATTGAAGAGTTACAATTTTATTGTTATCACTATCCATTTTTCTCATTATTTTTTGTAGTCTACTATATGCTTTATTATAATGACCTAGAATTTATCAATTAAAAAAAATTGCATTCTAGCATATTAAGCGGAAGGTGCCAAGAGATTTTTACTAAAAAACATTTTAGCGCGAAGTTTGCATTACAGGGCACTGTACAAAAAATATTTCTTTCATTATCCACCGTAACATCTCCATGAACCAGGCAACATCTGATTTCATCTTGGCTGATCGGATCGGTCACCTATGTCTACCCTTGTCTCTATTCGCTACACTTGCAAGTATGTATTCATCTTGCCTCTAACTTTAAATGTATTATTTGCCTTGGTTTTTGGTGCAGGAGCACCTAGTTTTGAGTGCAATTTCTTCATTTTGGTATGTTGGTCCATAGTTTGGTTTTGAATGGTGAATAAGAGTCTTCTCATAGGTCCCCATATGCTTGTGATATGCTTTGGTAGGTTGGATGTCTATAAGATCATGCATTTGCTCATTTTTGGCTTGTAAGCCCTTATAAGCCTAAAATGGCATAATCATGCATTTTGATGTAAAACATATTGAAAAGCCTTGTTTGACATTGGGACATGTTATGGTAGTAGTTTTTAGTCATCTTAGATGGTTTAGAAAAGGAAACAAAACATGTAATGCAAAAATGCACTTTTTGGCAAAAGTTGTCAAAGTTGCTTGACAACATTTTGCAACATTGAGAAACTTTGAGCAAAGGGTTGGTTAGGAAACTGATGGAGAGTTAGTTAGGCCAAAGATGACATATAAATTCCTTGAGCATGAATTTAATAAGGTTGGTGAACGTCTGGAAAAGATCTTAATACAATTTGAAGACCATTTTCAAGTTTTTACCTTGTGTTTTCTAAGAATTAGAGCAGCAGTTCGTATTTCATGGATTGATTGCATTGTTTTTATTTTATCATTGTTTTATAAATGTTCTTTTAGTGCTCAAAAAAAAATTTGGTTAGTTTTGTTGCAGGTTTGAATTGAGTTGTTGAATTTGTAAGCTCTCGACCTGAGCAAGGGTTTGAGAGGCCCAAACATGGTTCCAGCTTGAAGTCCTTTGAATTCTTCTCAATAACCCTTGGAAATTGAGCCATGGAACCTTTGTACAATGTACATAGTCTTTGTTTTCATTTGGAGGTCATTGAAAGGCCATTGAGCATCATTTCCTAGGCGAGCTCAGTCATAGCCCGGTTAGGAAATGATTGAAATTATGCAAGTGCTTGCAGGGATGAGTAGGGTTGGAGTTGCCAAGTGTTTGGCATGATAAAATGAGGTGTGGAAGAGCCTATGTGTGAGTTTGGAGGTGTGGCAGATCAAGGAAGACACTAAACCTTTGAAAGAAGACCAAAAAGACCCTAAAACCCCTTAAAACAAGGCATTATCGAGTTCCATACCTGTATGGTCAGACTGAGTTTTCTCCCTTCATGAATCTTGAATTAATTCCAAAAGGGTACTCAGATCACAAATGATTTTGTTTGGGTCTTTGGGAAAATTGTGAACAAATCCACAAAAACCGGTTATGTAGGGCTAATTGGGGCTCTAGGGCTACTAGGCCTATAAAATAGGGAAGGAAGGAGCGATGGAGAAATGGATCAAACACATACTAAAAACTAGTTGATTGGCCTTGGAAAACCTCATAGACACCTAGTACAACCCCTGCAAGCATTTGTTAGGAGTTTGATAGTGTAAGGTTGGATTTACCCTTGTGAATCTCAACCATGCCTGAGCAACCAATGAGCACGTCCTAATTGGGAGCACTCCTAGAGAGTTTGGATGTCTAATTTTATTGATAGACTAGAGAATAATGAAGTGAGCCAACTAAGACAACACTTGAATGCCTTTTGATAAAGGACTGACTCTCTTTGAGTATCCCTCCCCATCAGTTTTGGACATATTTTCTGATTTTAAAAGTGAATTCTTTAATGATTTTGCTTCTTTTGTTATTTGAATAGACATTTCTGCTCATGCCTTCTCTATTTTTACCATGTTGATCCTAAAGATATTGGTATCAGTTGTAGGTGTATTTGCTTGACTATATTTTGAAACCCTTAGATACAATGGACACTAATTAAAAAATATATTTTTAATTATTTTCGTGACTATTATCAACGGTGTGATGGTATGATGAATCAATAAGGATCCGAACAACTACTAAGAGGGGGGGGGGGGGGGTGAATCAGTAGATAGAAAAATGACTAAACTTTCACCAACCTCAAAAACAATCTCACAAGTCAATCTCTGAACTAACTGGTTTAAACACTGAACTACAAACTTCAATAGCACTGACAATTTACCGGTTTGACTGGAATATCAAAATAATAGTATAACAGCTCTGAAACTTCCAAACCATTTAACCAAAAAATCAAAATACTTTACTAACAATAGTAAAAGCACATTTCAGATTAATGTTAGTCATCTTAACATGTCTAAGTGGATTTAACAGTTAATCAAATTAACCATATCAAACATAACCACAAAAGCCATTCACCACTTGACACAATGATTTTTGACGTGGAAACCCAAATGGGAAAAACCACAGTGGGGATGAATACCCACAAGTATTTTGAACTCTTCTGAAGTTCGCCTTGTTAGGTACCAAGCCTGTTAAAGCTTTACAAAAAGTCTTGTTAAGAACAGATCCTATTAGGGACCACCCGGTTAAGGGATTGAATATAATGCCCTATTAGAAGCAATACCCTGTTAGGAGTAACCTCGATAGAGGATTTGAAATCTAAGCTAATGGATCACTTGGTTAGAGGATTTAGATAGCACTAAGCTTGTTAAAGCTTACCCGATTAAGGGATTTGGCTGTTGTAATTGTTAGAAAACAACAGGGGTTTGTTGATCTAGTAAATAGCACTACTCTGCTTGTTCAGATCCTTTTCATGCTCCTATCTGCCTTCACACATATTGTAGATACTCCTTCTGGTTTGGCGACCAATCACACTGACACTTAACCAAAATTTCTAACACTACAACAAAACAACTCATCAACCTTATAAGCAAAACAATAGGTTGGTAACACATCACAAACCTAAGATCTCATAGAGATTACAAACAAATCGGTTCAAGTATGACTGTTAGATTACATAGCAATCATTGCACATTGTTCAAGACAACCCCGATCGCTCCCTGATCACGACTTCATCGAAACCTATAACTCATCACGCGGTTTCCTCTTCATGCAATGTACTCGCTCATTCCCAAGATAAAAACTGTTATCTCTATGCGCCAAAAACTATTTGAAACTCATCACATACAACATGCATACGTGGCATAATCATTACCGTTCATCATTTGATCATAAACCAATACAACCGATTCACCAAGCTCCATCGGTTAGGGTTTGGCACATCAACAGGTAGGGTTACCGGTTGATCTCACTGCTTCTTAAGTAATACCAGTTTCCTTCACTTGCTCAACTACCAGTTGCAAAACAACATCATAACAACATTATTACCGGTTATAATTGACATCAATGACAACACAATAGTTCATCAATGTAATCTTCAATCAAATACCAACACGGTGATCCTTTTGCATTCACTGTGCTTTGTATGTTTATGGGCTGCTATATCATTTTGGGCAGTGACTTCTTCAAAAGCCAAAGATGATTGCTCTAAGTACTGTGTTCTTTGCATGAGTTCTTATTATAATAGGGATTGTCACTGTTGACCTTGTTGTCTTAAAACAAGATGATAATGTCTTCTAAAGGACCATCTCTAAAACCCTATGCAAATCATATGCTATTATCTCTGTATTACCCTTTCCACTCACTGTTATGTATGGATATTACTGCTCTGCATGATGTTGCAACCTAATGATGCATGTACTCTATTGCTCATCCCTTAGCATAGTTCTATGACTGTATTTTTCTTTATTTTGATGTCATTTGCAGGTAAAGGGCAGTAATTAACCTCTGTAATATGCCCTTTATTAGTTGAAATGTCTTCACCATTCTTCTTATGCTGCTCTGAGTTTTATGGCTTATATGCTCCTTGTGACTGCATTTGACAGTATGAATGGCTCTTGTTGCTCTTCCTTTGGAGGGCACTATCTAACAACTAGCGATCTTTATTGTAGAAGCCACCTACCTTGTCACTCATATGGACTTCTCACAAACTCTTCTAATCTTGACTGCTTTCTATGTCCATGGAGTCTTATTCACTATGGTGCTCTTGAGATCTATTTTTACTTGGTGATTGGCTACCTTGTGACTGAGAAAGACCTTCATTGTTGACAAAATCGCTGTATTATAGGTCTGAGAATGATCTTTGAGTATGAGAGGATGTTGCTCTTTCTATTAAGTCTTGATAATGAATGAATCATTGAAAGCTATAGTGCAGTGGCTTTTGGATGATACTTAACCTTATGCTATCATTGTAGATTCCTGTGTATTTTTGCCACTGAAATGCTTACTCACTGGCCTTTTGGTGTCATTGAATTGTAACAATGATTATGACTATCTTTGCATTGTGAACTGCTTTATCTTTAGTACTACTTATCTGATATGCTACTCATAGGACGGATCTTGGTGCTCTGTTTGACTGTATTAAAATCTTATCTTATTTCATCTTTCAACACAATGTAGAGTGGAACTCATTTTGACATCATGCATTTTCTTTCCATTTACTATGATTGGCCTAAAAGGGTTAATTGTGTAGGCTTTAGATAGGTTCAAACCTCTTGGCCCTAAACATGTGACGATTCAGCCATCTAGGCATTGTAAGGAGCACAAATGATGAATAGTATATAGAGCAATGAAAATTATACAGAGCAATGAACAATATATAGAGCACCCTATCATGATTCCATATAACCATATACTCCTACTCTATTTGCTTGTTAATGATAACGTGCTCATTAATAAGAAATGTAAAATGAATGCTAAAACTAGTTTGATTTCAATGCAGGGTATTATTTTGAATTTCAACCCTACCTCTCCATGTTGATCTTAAAAATGACTCCCTTATCTCAATCTTTAATTGTTGCTCAAGACTTTGAGATCATTCTACACATGCAAGGATGCTTGCATGAATTAGGACCTATCTTTGGTGAGCTCCCAGTGGTGTAAGAGGAGTGTGGAAACTTTGCATGAGATCTTTCTCGTAGGAGGACTCCGTTTCCCATCATGGAGGTGTAGAAAACCTTCGATTGTCAAAACTTTTTATTTTTTTGATGGATTGTATTTTGTACTCAAACTATGGCTCTGCCCTGTGTGATGGCTGTAACTTTAAATAATTCATTTTTCCCTATTATTGGTTGCATTCAAGGTATTAAACCCCTCAAATATAGGCTGCAATATTTCCCTTTTTTACATTTTTGAGTTTATGTGGGCTGAGACTATGTTTTCTTTGATTTGAATGTGAGAGATTACTTCTTTGTTTCACACAGTGATCTCTGTTTGGGCTATAGATCCCGTAATCTTTTCTTGTCATAATGACTGTATAATCTCTTTGGGATTTATGCATGATACTGTTTACTATCCTTTAGAAGTTGCTTACTCATTGACTTCAGTGAAGATGACTGCTTCTTTTAACTGTGTCTCTTTAAAACTTGCCATGACTGTCTTTAGGATGCGAGTATGGACTGTCATCTTCCTAATACTGTCACAAAACCATGACTATGTCTATCATTTTTACTATAAGCTGCAATTTTTATGCATTGCCCTTGATCACTAATGATTTTGATAGGGTTTTGGATTGAAACAAAACTCTTATCACTGCTTTATGCTTTTCTGTTGTTCTATTCACTGTGATCTCTATTAGTGAAGTCTTCAAGAAAAACCCTGTCCTCTTATCCTGTAGCATGTAAGACATGAAGGCAACCAATTTTCATGAATATTAGCATTTTGGGCAAGGACCAATAAAGTTGACGACCCAATCAATACAACTATCTACACAAAAAAGAGGAGCACATTAAACATACTAGAAATAAACAAAAGTTAAATTACTATGTATAGTCATTATAGTAAATAAATAAACAAACAATATCAAACTACCATTTATTGTGGTGAAATCATAATTAGCATCAACAATTAGTTAAATGTAAATTCAATTTATGACCACATGACAACCAAATGCCTTCCATATGCTATATTGTCTATCAGGAAATCACTCAAGGATGTAAGTACAATGATAACAACATGATTATTATAAATGAGAACTGAGGAGTTCCTGTTGCACAATAATGATAAGACATATCTCTAGATAAAAAAAAGAAACTACAAATTCTGCACAAAAAGGTTGCTCTATTAAGAAGGGCTAGACTCTAAAATATAGGATGTCCCAAAAAAAGATCCACCAACAACAATTAAATCATGATATTCCTTTAAGTAGATATCTCCCATATAAAGATTGTAGTTAGTTGTCATTGTTATATAGGTCCAACCCTTGGTAGGACATAACTAATTAAGCCCCACCCCATAAACTCATTATAAGCCATTTCCATGTTATGCTAGGTGCATAGTGTTCCTCCTCCTTCAGAATTCTTTAAATTGAAGAATTTGATGAGACAAGCTTATAGGATTCCCTTAGAAGGGGAAGGATACATTTATCATCCATACAAGCTTATAATGTTCCTTCCTCTTCAGAATGCATTAACTTAAAGTGCACAATTACTGTTCCTGTGCAAATCTATAAATGCTTGTATCTTTACGATTTTTAACAATGATGTTGCTAGTGTCTAGTTGCAAAAGCAAGCCTAAGACCCCATGTATACCAATTGCCTTGATATTTTTTTCTTGAACTTGAGGACATTGATATTCATTTTGTTGTCTGTGTTCTCAACTTTCATAAGCAGGATAAGGATATTACCCCTGCAATAATGTAGAATTTGTAAGATTCAATCACCGTATCTCGCACTCTGGCTTCCTCTTCCCATTTGTTTTCCTCAATACCTTTCATCCTATTCTTTAATTATTATTTTTTCTGTTTCAGTTTTGAGTCTTTTGACTTTATATTTTTCACTTAAGTATTTTGTTTCTTCATTTCATATTAACCATAGTTCCTTGAATCCACTTGAACATGGTGCCACCTTAATATTTTCTATAGTTTCTTTCAAATATATTTTGGCTCACTATTCATTATCAACTTTTCTAGTTACATGATGACACTTTCCCCATTTTTCATTCAGGCCTTTTATCTCCCAAGAAGAGTTTAATTTTGATTCCCTTAACATTGAACACTCATCATCTATCTTCACTGTTACTTATTTTTATATTTCTCTTCATTGATTCATTATGAGCTATTTTATGCTGACAATAATCATACATAGGAAAATGTTTGAAAGAGAATAATAGAATTGATTGCATCATATACTCTTGACATAGATGGTCTTGACTTTTTAAATATGGCCTTTATTTTTTTTAGATGGAAACAATTGAATTACATCTTTATATCGATCTCTGCTTTGTTGAGTGGATTACAACATGATGAGTAAGATTACATCCATTCCAAATGCATCCTTTGGATAAGATGCAATGAGCAAGGGGACTAGCATTCGGCCAAGGATCGAACCTAGCCTAATTATCCCTCCAAGGATTCAAACCTTGGTGGATACCAAAATCATTGGAACATATCATCATCCTTGCCAATTGAGTTTAGCCCATTTGGTGTAAGGCTTTCATTTATGTTTAGTATTTTTCAATATTTTCAACTTTATTTTGAATCCTCATTTAAATTCTTGCCCAAGAACTTCCTCCCTTTTTACAAATAGTTTTATTCGTATTGGAAATTCCATTTAAATTTACATTGAAAATTTTCAACACAACCATGAAGTTCAAATATGAGAGTCAAGGTATATTCTAAAATTGACACTTAACTTATGCTCAATGTAACTTTATCTCTATAGCATATGGAGCTAAAAAATTGTGAAAAGACTGGCCTTGATTAAGCATGGCTGAAGTAGGGTCAAAATATGAAATACAGAAAATTAATAAGAGTTAACATGCTGAAATATTTGTCAGATTTCTTAGGCATTGCCAAGGCCTCTAGATGCCATTGATTCATATTGACGTAGTTTGTTAATTCAAACTCTGGGGCCACAACTGGCAACAGGTGAAATTCTCCTCTTTCTTTTGGATTAAACACTTTTTGCTATCCCAAAAGCCTAAAACCATAAAATCTCACCTAATGGCTTAGAAAAAAGAGGGTTTAAGAGACAAATTCAATAAAAAATATTTATTGAGCAACAAGGATCAGTCCCGAACAAGATAATTCATGGTATATATCATAAACAGATAGAAAATTTATTTGAAATAGAAGTTGAGGTTAGTATGGCTCAAGAAAGGTGATAGACACAGTCATAATGCCACCTGCACAGTCACCAACATATTGATTAAAAGATTGATTATTATGAATGGCATTTATATGATGCTACATGCACGATGATGTTTAAGCTATGTACCTGGATTGCTTGTTGACTGGATTAATACAACTTTACAAGGATAGATGTTGGCTAGATTATAGGGAAAACCTAATATAGTTGATTGAGGAAACAAAAAAAATTTGTGCTCGCCACCATGTTTCACACCCAAGTCCTTTTCAATATTGAGCATGAAATTTAAGATGTGTGTATAATATCTCAGCTCAAATGTGAGAATTTTGTTGTAATTTAGACTACTTTCGAGTATAAAATGTTGTTGCTTTTCAGACAACACTAAAGGTGTTGAGTTAGATCATCTCATATATGGAGATATCATAAGTACTTGTGGGAGTAACGAAAATTATATCAACGATTCTGGGATATGAAAATAGCTTCTTGGTAACAAGACCAAGTTTAGTTTAGGTAAGAATTCATCAATGTTGAAGTCTTTCAAGCTATAGATGGAAATCATCTTTCATAACTAAAATCAAAAGCTAAACACTGTCAAGTCATAAAATAAGTGGATGAGAAAATGAGTTAAGTTTCTTCAATGACATTTTGGATTGTCACTGTTTTATATAGCTTTGGCTTCTCGTGCATTACAAATTTAGGTTTTGTTGCTCGTGATTTTATTTTGGATTAAATTTTGCCATTTCATATATTTGTTTATTCTCAGTTGCATATCATTTTATTGGAGATTCACTACAATTGAGTGCGTCATATATTCCCCAACATAGATGGTCTTCACTTTTTTGATACGACATTAATTGCTTTTTTCAAGTGGATTACAACTAATAAGTAAGCATTCATCCATTTCAAAAGCCTCCTTCTGCTAAGGAATTGGGACTGCTCATTAGTCCTTAAGGACTACAAAATCACATCTATTGTCACTCATGGTCATCATGAACATTTTGGAATGTATCATGATTCATGCTTTTACTGTCATTTGGTCTACACTTTGGAAGATTATAAACCCATTGAAGCTTCCAACTGTCCCTTTCTCTTGAATTCTTTGAGCCTCTGTGTTGACTATATTCAAGGTTGTCTTTACCCTATGAAGCTTTGTTCTTATAGTCATTGCCAAGTTCTCTTTATGACTTTGGCTCATATCCTTCAAGTCTGATGTTATCCTCTTGAATGTGATGCTCTGTCTGTGCCCATTGAAAAGCTAGTCTATTGTTTTAAAGAAAAAGAAGCCCTAGTTCAAGAGTCATCATTTGCATTATGAAGGAAACGCATTAGTCTCAAGAGGGTAAATGGATTAAAGCAATCATGACACTGTCACAATCACAGTACCTAGAAAGCAGTCAAAAGGAGGAAACACAGTGAGAAGATAGTCAACAAGACCTTAAGTTTACAGTCACAAAGCAATCTCTATCAAAGAAAAATGTAGTAAGAATAGAGGCAAAAGGGTATTAATGCAATCCTCTACTCTCAGAGATATAAGCATCATAGAAAGAGCCCTTTCAAAAAGTCATCAAATACCACAATGATAGTTTCAGTACATGAAGTCACAATAGCAGTGATAATGCATTCACAAGGGCGGAGAAATCAGTCTATAGCAGCAGAAGATAGTCTTAGACAGTGAGACAAGTATCAAATAGCAATCACTCATGTGATAAAGGCAACCTTAGAGTCATTATTATTATCACAATAAGCATTGACAGAACACTAAAAGAATCATGTCAACAAATGATCACAATTAGATCTTCTAAAGCAATAACATCAGTCAAGGGCATTCATTGCCAAAGAACAAGATTACAATCCTTCAATGACTATAGCAGCCACTGCTATCAGAGACAAAGGTTCATGCTAATCAAGATCACAACCATTCATCTCAAATCAGAAAATAATTAGGACTGCCATATGATAAGAGATCAAATGAAAGACAGATTGCTTTTAAAAGCTATTAATGCGCTTAAACAGAGATGATGCTAAAGAAAGGCAGTCATAACTTCTACCAAAGGCCTTCATTATAGTCTTGAAAAGAACAGCTCATAATATTCAATAAATCTATAGATCTAGAGGAGATTCATAACCTTTTTGAAAGCAATATACAATGGTAAGGTTGTGGGGATATTCTAAAGTTTAAAGAGCAGTATTTATAAGAAGGGCAGTAACCTTGCCAATCACACAAAATCCAAGAGCAACCTCCCTTTCCCAGTAATGAGCAGCCCCTCCATAATGGCTAGCACAATAGAGGTTGTGACATTTTTAGTAGAGACCCGATTCTTAAAGAAAGCAGTTGTCAACAGAGAAGCAAGGTCAAAAATCAGACCCATTAATGGCATTGTTGAAACAATGATAGGTTATTGACAAAACAATCATATTATCCTCATAAACACAAGGCAGAGATTTTGTCAAAAAAATCTAAGAATGCATGCACAGTAGGGTTTTCCTTTTATTAAAAATCTGATTCAATTTTTGTGTATAAAAGATAGAGTTGAATAGAATGGAGATGAGAAAAGAATACAGTCATGGGCATACTCATGATCACCTGGAGCAGCATGCTTGATCAGTCCATCAAAACCATCAATCCTCACAAGACAACAAAGAAGATATGGTTGCATGAATGCACATTTCAAAGGACGTTGTAACAACACCTCAGAGCAACATCAAATGTTAGGTATGAAAGTGTATGTGCATTCAAAGATGACAAAATGGCAGGATACATGAAAGGCTTCAACATCAAGACACATACCATTCCACATGAACATGATTTAGAGGCCCCAAGGGCAGATTGCAATCAGAGCATGAAGAGCAACTGTTTACAGTTATTGATTCACAAAGAAAATATGCAGTACTAAACCCTTATAAGAGCAATGAATGAAGACCTATCAGAAACCCTACTCAAACCCTATGGCTATTACGAAGACAAAAAAGGTGGTTTATAGTCTCATACAAAGTGAAGTATAAATGGTAATGACAGCCAAAATACATTATACAGTGACATTTGATACAACCATTAGTACATTAAGGACAACCACAGTCATAAGGGTTTTAACAGTAAAAGTACAGGGTTTTGCAATGGCATAAAGAACAGTAAAGAGAGGGCATTTTTAAGATCAATAAAAACAATAGGAAACTCTTCATCACCAACAATAGCCTATTGATAGACAAAGACCTTATTACAGTCATCACAGAAGTATTACAAATCCAAGACAGTAACCTGAAGTCACATATCACATGACAAACACAAAGATATTGTTGCAATCTATAGCAGCTTGGGCATGTTGCAATCAAGTCTCACCTTTTGCAGGGTTTGCATAGTCAAATAGAGATATCTTAGAGATCTAGAACTACGGTAATCTTCTAAGCATAAAAATGATTGTACTTTTTGATAAAGTTGTAGAATACAACTTCACAGAACCCAGTGAACACCTGTACGCAAATAACCTATCACAACAATGGAAGATTCACAAAACACAAAGATTGCTTTGAAAACCTAGAGCAAAAGAATGCAATAATGATAATCAAATAATGCATTACAAAAGGGATCAATCCTTATAAAAGGTGATCAAACCTAAAAAGGAAAACCCTAAAAGAAATTAATAATTAATAATAAATTAATTATTAATATTCCTACGTTTAGCTTCCTAAATTTAGCTTAAGTGAAATAGAGAAAATGTGACTTAATTATTAAATAAATATGATTTAATTAATTAAGTAAACTAATACCTTTTACTCTAACACCCCCCCTTAAGATGAAGTTAGGGAGAAGCTAAAAAACAGCTAAGGACTAGATGCATGAAAGCCAAAAAATGGGTCCCAGCAACAAGGCCTGATGAGGTACCTGTTGACGTATTTTTTATGACGGTGTCCAACACAGAATAAAGTTGCCCAACAGTCACTTCACTCTCTCTTGATCAAAGTACGATTGCATGCTGATATTGTAGGAAGATCAGACAAATCGACTCCAAGGTTCCTTTATGCTACGGGTGTGACTCAATTGGCGGATGTGATTGCTGGTAATCCAAGGGGCCTTACGTATGTCGGAGAAATTTATGTAAGCTCAAGACTTTGTTGACGTGCGGATGATTTGCAATGAAGTTATAAGTTTTAGATTTTCGGATTATGAAATATGCAGAAAGTAAATAGGAATAGGGTAGAGGGGAACTAAACTAAAGGTAATCTAATCCTAGGAACAAGGAGACGGGACAAACTTGTGCAAAATCCAACCGCACTTCGCTTCGCCAGCAAAGCACAACTTACACGAAGGCGGTGCAATCTTCAGGGGGAGTGCTAAAGATTTCAAATCGTCAAAAGAAACCATCAGATAGAACAATCTCTTCTAACAATCGAAGTTGAACATACATTTATAACGAGGCTCAGACTAACTTTGCACGGTATGCAACAATCAACTGCACACCAAAAGTATGAGCACGAATTTGGCAACAAGTGATCCTATCAAATCCAGTTCATTTAATTGCATGAAAACAAATCTAATCTATGAAGAGAACGAGACCATGCGAGTTCCAAAACAACACAAGAACACACCAACAATTGAACTATGTATTAAGTGTTTGCTTCAAAAACTCTTAGCAACAATCTCTGACGATAGTCTCTCCTACTTACAAATGAGGGGGTCACCCCCTTATATAGGCCTCAAGCCCAGATTACATGCAAAACCCTAATTAGGGTTTGCCCAAAAGATTCTCCACACATGATGCAACAAGGTGGGAATCTGCATTAAATAACCCATTATGCCCACTTATAATAAATTTAAAAGGGCCTAAAATAGCGCCCATGATGATGATCATGCCCGGAATATAACTAACGTCGTCATAAATGCCCATCACTCTCCAAGCGATGGCGGCATGCAAGAAGAATCCGTCATAAAACCATTATGAGAGGATGACAGGCAAGAAGATTCCCTTATCCTGTGGTGGCATGTGGTGGCATGTGTCCCGCGCCTAGTCAATGTTCTCTTCAGCCATAAACACACCATCATGGTTCAGTCAAAAGACTTTCATCCAAAAACATATGACCATTATCTCGCTCATTAATGGCGTAGTAATGAACCTACCAACGACGGCTTCCAATTCTCCAATGGAGACACTTGGCACATTCTCGATGTTGAATTCCATCAAGGCAATCTCCTCTTCGCTTCTAGAAAAGAAACCTTCCCAATCTGCCATGGCCTCCTATGTTTTCTTCATCATACCAGAGAATGAATAAACATTTGCAAAATGTTCCTTGGGAAACGAACCGACGAAGAAGAAATCATGTAACTGGGATTTCAAGGAATTCACTGTTGTTCCCCCATTGCTGAGTTTCCTTGAAAATAAAGCTTCCATGGCACTGAGGATTTCTTCCTGTATCCCTCTGATGGATTCCTTCAAGGTGACAAAATCAATGCTGAATTTATCAAGGGTGTTCTTCCCTGAACAGATGGCATAGAACCATTGGGGAAAGTCGTAGGCTTCATTCTCCTGGATTACATGCCCATCTACCAGTGTTTGCCTTGGAGTCCTCATCAAAGCCCTGAGTCAGGAAATGGTTAAGTCTTGGTAGACATCAACATCTTCCCATAGTCCTTTCGCCATTTCCAACCTACTTAGGAGGGCCACGAACCTCAAATGGAGCTGAGCTAGATCTTCTACAAATTTCCCTGCCTCAGCATAAACATCCTCTACCCATTCTCAGGAATTTTGTGCCATTGCCTTTGTAAGTTCCGCATCATCAATTACTTCCTTGGAAAGGAAGGGAGGGGGAGTGAATGAAGGACTTGCTTCCCTGAGGGGTTTCTTGAAACTCCTGACATACTCGCATAGAAGTCCATTTTCCTCCTTCAGCCGCTTACACTTTGCTTTTGACTTTAGCAATTTCTCCTTCATGGCAAAGGAAGAATCATCGAAATCTCCCATTACTTGACCAGTGGAAGCATGGCCAAGATCCACCTATCTAATGACATAATCTTCCTGCCTGATCTCACTCCTATCCTTATCCACCACAGGTTCAGCAATGTGCAAGGTCCAGGCTCCGAATTCTTCCCTGACTACCTTGGAAAACTTTCGGGGGGCCTTTCTTTCCGGTGGCTGATCCATCCTCTTCAATAATTATTCTAATTCCTGAGTAGGATTGGGCTCCCCTCCTGCTTCATTCCCCAATCTGCCCATCAACCAATCCGGTGCGGGGATGGAATGGCTGTAATCCTCTGCATGCTCCCGTTCTTGAGATTCCTCTTCCATGTCGCCAAGGATAGTCTCTATGAAATTATCCTAGTGAACTTCTTCCAGGTGCGAGGAAACCTCTTACCTCTGACTTCTTGGCTGATGACGGCCCTGTGAAGCATTGATGCTGAGTATATCAAGTGTTGGAACGTTTCCTGGAAGTGGGCCTGCGGGATGTGGGAACATTTCTACTTCTTGTACGCTCACAGAGCTGACTGGTGAATGTTCCCTTTCTGTCCTCATTCTCTTTTGTGGAGGCTCCTCCTGCTGGGCTTCCTGCTGAACCTTGCGTGGTATTTCCTGTTGGGCATCCTTCGTCTTTGTTATCCTTGGCCTCTTTGGGGCACTTTTTCCTTTATCTATCTGGGCCTTTCTTCCTGCCTGACCCTATGAAGAGTCTTCAGTTGCCTCGCTATGAGAATCCAGATTTCCCATCAGCTGGTATGTCAGAGGGACATGGTTTTCAACCAACTTTCTTGTCCACCTGTCAATCCAGTGCTTAGTGAATTTTAGCGCTGGCCTAGCCAAAATGTTCAAATCATCTACCTCAGGCTCCGACCAATCTGGCAACAGGATAGGTTGATCTTTTATCCTCTCGAATTCGGGTTGCATCAAATCTGAGTCTTCCTTCACCTGGTCTGGCACTTGGTGGATCTCACTTATTCTGATGGTGTCGAGGGGCAGTCTGGAGTGCATTCTTCTCCAGATCTCAAAGTCATCCTCGGCACCGGCCCAGTAATCCTCCAATTGAAATCTATGTATGAATTTGACACCGGCAACCTTCCTGGTCTAGCTGTAAGGATCATATTGGGCCTTGAAAGTGTAAAATGGTAGTCGGTAGAATGCCAACTCGCTTGTTGCACTTTCAACGGCCTCCAATATTGGGCATATCTCCATGAAATCCCCCAAGACAACCGGAAATTCAATAGATTGCTTCTTCTTCTTCTTCTGCAGCTGATCGTAGGCAGTCAATTGTCTCATGAGCTTGAGAAATATAAGCTTATCTGATGGATATCTAGGCAATTTGTAAGATTGGAAGGAGAAACCCTGTGTCCTGATGTAGGTGAACTTAGGGAACTGCAGAAACGTGGCGCCATACTTCTGGACCAAAGCACTTGCTTGCGGAGACAACCTCATGTGCAACTTATTTTGCATAAGTTGTGTCAGGTACATGGTGAAGGTGTCATTCGCCAACTTGTAAGAATTCATGTTATGGAGATGTAGCTGAGGATAACATTCATGCACCTTTAACTGAGCTAGCCCACAGCCCATGATTCCTCTTGCTGGCAGCCCATCGAATCCACCCTTCATGCCAGCATATAGAATAGGTAGGAACTCATGAAAAAGGACTGAGACTTTTTCTCCTGTAGGTTCTTCAATTGTTCATGCAAGTAGTGGCTGATCAATCTAGCCCAGTCAATCAATGTATTAGAATTCATGATCTCGCCAATGTAGAAGAACATCCAAGGCTCAAAGTTCACCGTGTGTGAGCATCCCATTACTCTGCTCGGCATTTTTATCATGTCCACATATTCCTGCTTGAACTCAAAGATTGTGAGAGTTTTGGGCATCTTGGAAACATGTACTCTAGGTTTCAGCAACCATTGCTTGTTGATCAAATCAGCACACCTAGTGGGGCTTGCTTCATAGACTGCTTGGGCTCCGCTGCTGGTCCTGTATGTCATGGAGTAATGTGAAGGGATTTCGAAGGCTTCACCAATCACCTCTGGAGTCAATGTTGCCAGTAACTTGTCGTCTGGCGTTGAGATCGTCTTCTGCTCCAGATTGTAACGTGCTGCACATTCCAAGACTAGATCTGGGCATTGAATGACAGGAGGAAAGCTAGTTGCTGCAACTATTCCACTTCTCACAATCTTGATAGTTGTCGGAGATGGATTGTGTCCTGCAGTTCCGAACATTCTTATCTTGAATGCAGCCCAGTTGAACGTGCCGAAATTGGTATCACTAATCTCTTCCCATCTTGAATTCAACCGAGAATGGGGAAGAAAACCCTTCGTCTCTACTTTGATCATTGCCTGCCTGGAGATAGTAGCTATCCTGCTAGGTTCTGCCATCTTGGGAATACTTCAAAATGACAAAATAGAGACTAAGTATAAAAAACTTTTCACTTCTTCACTCCTCCTTTCCTGAATCTGGCACATGAAAAATGAAATGTTTTATCCAACTTATATAGAATTCTCAAGAGGCATCAAATTAGTAATTGTATTTATGGCGTGTCATACTTTCCTTAATCACTACGACATGCAAGGCAGTTTCCCATGCGTGTGAGTTCAAATTTAGAACCTTCTTTAAATGCTCCCAGTCATGCGTCATACTTGGAAGATTCCTCCTACCAAATCATTGATTCCATACTTTCCAATTTTGGAGAGAGATTGCAAGATTTTTTTCGGGATTTGCTCAATTCCACTCCGACTTGTCATCTCGTGTCGTTGAAGGAACTTTCAGGACTTTTCTCCATATCCCTATTTTTTAGGGATCTTCCTAAATTTTAGGAGTCAGGTTCATTGGATGGGGAATTTCGTCCTGATTCGGAATCTATAAAAGTTTCCATATTTGGCCGGGATTTGATGTCTAAAAATAGCATAATTGAAAATTCACCCAAGGGGAATTTTTTCTTTTTATTCTTCCTTGACTCCTTGGAATCCATGCCTTAGGCAAAATTTCAAATTTTCTGTTTGGGTGAAATTTTACCATGCCAAGGATTCATGAATTTTCCGCTTGTGAATGCCTTCATGGATTCAACGCCCCAAATCAGACCTGGGCACATTTTGGCTCTATCCATGGAGAGGTGGAAAATTGCTCTTGTGAATGTCTTCTTGATTTCAGCACCCCAGACCTAACCTAGGTGCATTTTGCACATGTCCATGGAGAGGTGGAAAATTCCACTTGTGAATGTCTTCTTGATTTCAGTGCCCCAGACCTGACCTGGGCACATTTTGCACATGTCCATGGAGAGGTGGAAAATTCAACTTGTGAATGTCTTCTTCATTTCAGTGCCCCAGACCTGACCTGGGTGCATTTTGCACATGTCCATGGAGAGGCGAAAAATTGTACTTGTGAATCCATCCTTGGTTTTGGTGCCCCAGACCTGTCCTGGGCGCATTTTGGCCATGTCCATGGAGAGGCGGAATTTCCTGCTTGTGAATGACTTCTAGACTTAGAATATTTTGACCTTCCACTTCAGGGATGATTCTTCAGATTTAGCCATTTTAGACCCCTGCCTTTCTGCTTTCAACTTTCCAGATTTAGAAGTGATTGTGCATGTTGACTCTCTGTTGTCTGCTAGCCTGATCCTGCCACAAATAGACTTTCCTGAAATAGAAACTTTCCAAAATGTTAGAGTTAGAGCCCAAGACAGGGCGCAAGATGACTTACTAAAAATAGAAATTTACTAAAAATAGAAATTACTAAAAATAGTAAGTTTGATTTTTGGCAAAATGGCGACATTCTGGGACTCAGAAAAATCCCTAAAAAATAGGGACTTTCTAAAAATAGAAAGTTACTCCATTTGGGCTCAAATTTTGCTGGGAGGTCCCCTGAAGGTCCCGACTCCAGTCGTATGCTTAGTTTTTCCGAAACCCTAACAGGAACCTTTAAAATCTAGGATAGAAGGCAAAACCCTAGAAAAAGGACAAAACAGGCCCTAGACCTCACATAATTTGCTTGACAGAGAAGTAGATTAACCCCAACTAACTCCCAAACACCCGTAACGCGGAGAGATTGAAGAGATTGCCACTAACACACACAAAACGAAATCCAAACGACCAAAAGGGCCTAAAAGCAAATGGGGGTCCCTATCTGGGATGGGGTGATGTGTGATTAGGTCACAACAATACCCAAGTACAAAGAAATCTCTGTAAAATAGAGAAAAAGGAGAAAACCTAGTGGGAAAAAACTCCTCTCCTAAAAGAGATGAAAGAATGCTAAAAAACATGAAGGAAGGAAGGCCTCACAAAGATTCCCAAAGGACAACTTCCTTCACCCCAAGCATAGAGCGCAACTAAAGATAGTGCAGTGATGCCAAAGGTTTCGTGAAGATGTCAACAACCTGCTCCTCTGTAGGAATGTACTCCAAGGTGAGTGAACCATCCTAAATCAACTTCCTGATGAAGTGCATGTGGATCTCAATGTGCTTCGTTCGTTGATGCTCCACTAGATTGCGGGAAATGTGTATAACACTCTGATTGTTGCACCAAAGAAGTGTGGGACTATCAGGAGAAAAACTGAACTCTGTCAACAACTATTGAAGCCATAAAATCTCTTGGCTGGCTAACATCGTTGCTCAGTACTCAGTCTCTATAGATGATAATGCAATAGCAAATTGCTTCTTGCAAGACCATGTGATAGGACCAGAACCAAGACAAAAAATAAAGCCAGAAGTAGACTTCCAATCATCAACATCACTAGCCCAATCTGAGTCGGTGAAGCTAACTATGTGAGGATCCCCTGATGTGTAGTGAATGCCATACTGGAAAGTGCCCTAAAGGTACCTCAAAATATGTCTGGCAGCTTGCCAATGGCTCTCATGTGGATCATGTGAGAACCTAGAGACAAGGCCAACTGCAAAGAAAAGATCAGGACGCGAATGCGTCAGGTACAACAAACTGTCAACCAACTACCTTTATAATGTAGAATCTACTGAAGGAGTAAAGAAAGTGGAGGACAGAAAAACCCCCAACTGAAATGGTGTGGGGGCAGGCTTGCAATCAAGCATGCCAAATCTGTGGAGCATGTCAAGAGCATACTTCTGCTGATATATGAAAATCTCATCTGAAGACTGAACAACCTGTAGACCAAGAAAATAGTGCAGAAGACCAAGATCCGTCATCTCAAACTACTCCATCAAAGCTCTCTGGACACTCTGAATCATAGAGGATGAGCTACCTATAATAACGAGATCATCAACATATAGCATAAGAATCAAAATATCACCCTCTAGATACTGAATTTAAACAGTGGGATCAGAATGGTAGTGAGTGAAGTGAGAGGAGAGCAAAAAAGACTCCATCTTCTCATACCAAGCCCGAAGGGCCTGTTTGAGACCATATAATGAACGCCTACATCTATAAACCAAAGAAGTGTCTTGCACAAACCCCTAAGGCTACTCCATATAGATCTCCTCATGTAAGTCCCCATATAAGAAAGCACTCTTCACATCTATTTGAAAAACTGGCCATCCCTGTGAATCTGCAAGGGATGGTACAAAGCAAATAGAATTCATCTTGGCAATAGGAGAAAAGGTCTCAGAGTAATCAATACCCTCAACCTGAGAAAA
Source organism: Cryptomeria japonica (assembly GCF_030272615.1). NCBI lineage: Eukaryota > Viridiplantae > Streptophyta > Pinopsida > Cupressales > Cupressaceae > Cryptomeria > Cryptomeria japonica. The sequence goes on from NC_081412.1 coordinate 722,155,248, forward strand.
CCCCTTAGCAACAAGATGTGTTTTGTACTTATCTACTGAACCATCTGCAGCATACTTGGTACGGTACACCCACTTGCACCGAACCAACTTTCTTCCCTTATAAAGAGAATAAAGATCCCAAGTATGATTCTTCATCAAAGAAGAATACTCCTCATCCATAGCCCTATCCCACTCAGGCTGACCTGTCACCTTTGAAAACCTCTGAGGATCATCCGAAATTGCATGACTCAAGAGGCTATCACCTGAAGTATGTGATCGTGTACGACGAGTATCTGAAGGGTCACTTGCCATAGAACTAGTTGCCTCTACAATAAAGCGGACCCACTTGGGAAAAAGTTGTAGATCTGGTGGTGGTGGGGGTGGTGGATCAACATCTACATCATTCTCAAGAGATGAAGAGGGAGGAGTAGGTAGTGAGGGAGAAGCAGGTGAAGGAGAATCTGGCGGAGTGAAGCGCTCATCAAACTAGACATCCCATTGAAACAAGACCTCTCTAGAATCAAAATCAAACAACCTGTATGCCTTCACATCCTCACCGTAGCCAACAAATATGAGTGGTCGACTCTTCCTCTCCATGACTTTTCACTGAGCATCACAAATAAATGCCCAAGCCTCACAACCAAATACTTAAAATTTAGTTCAACATCGGGCTTGACATGGGTCCAAGCCTCCTCAGGAGTCATACGTCGTAGTGCCTTATGATTCATACGTCGTAGTGCCTTATGAGGCATCCAATTCTGAATATAAGTGGCACAATTGACTACCTTAGCCCAAAAAGAAGAATCCATAGACCGTGATTGAATCATACAATTGGCCATCTCCCGTAAAGTCATTTTCTTTCTCTTAGCAACACCATTATGTTGAGAGGTATAGGGAACTGTAAACTGGTGTTGTAAACCATGCTCAATGCAAAAATATTTGAAGGCCTGATTCACATACTCCCCCCCGTTATCTGTGCGTATTCGCTTGATAGAAATTCCAGACTGCTTCTCAACAAATGTCTTAAAGATTCAAAATGAATCAAAGACATCAGACTTGTAATTAAGAAAGTACACCCATGTACGTCTGGAGAAGTCGTCAATACATGTGAGCACATATCTAGCACCTAAAAAAGGAGTCAGAAATGACACGAGGTCACTATGTACCAACTCCAAGGGTGCCATAGCACGTGGAGACCCACTGATCGGAAAAGAATCCTGATGATGTTTTCCAAGTACACAACCTCGACAAACACCGTCAATACAGGAAATCTGTGGGATCCCAACCACTAGTGCCTGTGTACTCATCTACTGTAGATATCTGTAATTGACATAGCCAAAATGCTCATGCCAAAGTCTTCTCACTGTGTCTACATGTGCTATAAGAGATGAACCTGTACCATCTATCATGTAAAAGCCATCAAATTTGTATAAGCAAGATGTGGGATCAACACTCCCAGTAGCCACAACCAAATTAGGATCATGAAGGTCTCTAATAACCACATCATGTGGTGAGAACTCAACTATCTTACTAGTGCCAGAGTGGCAAATCTGATAAATGGAAAGGGGGTTTGTCAAAATGCTAGGAACAATAAGGACCTCTTGAAGACAACCACCATCCAATGGAATGAGACCTGAACCCATAACGAAAAGTTCTGTAGAGTCACCAACTACAATCTATGAAGTGCCACAATGGGAAAGTGCAATGACAAACTCCTGAGTGTGTGTCATATGGTGAGAAGCACTAGAATCTAGGATCCATGTAGATCATGAAGGCAATTCCTGTGCAAAAAGAGCATGACCTTTCCCTATGGATGGGGAAGGTGTTTGAGGTGAGGTGAGATGATGTGATGTTGTTGCATGGACTCCTCTAAAGCCTCTAATCGTTTCCAACACCTAGAAACTAGATGTCCTTCCTTGCCACAAAAACTGCAAGGTTCACCTGATTTCTTCTTAATCTTGGGGAAAGACTCACCAAACTTAGAAGAATTACCCTGCTTAGGATTGGGTTGTGGTTTAGAAGTAGACTTCGGTGGAGGTCTGGAGGAACTCACATTGCCTACTAAATTTGTCTTTGACTTCTATTTCTGCTTCTGCTTCCCCTTAGATGGTTGAGCTACCAATGTTTGGTTCTTTGAACCAGGGAGAGTATCCAACTGTGTGAGGTGAGACTACTCTCGTGTCAACCTATCACATAATACCTCAAATGAAAGCATGGTAAATCATGTTCCCAAAGCATGCATGGTGGAATAGAAGGTAGAAGAGAATATCTGAAAGGAACCTCGAAGCCTAGATAAAATCAGGTATATACACTCGGTGTTTGTCTTGGTCTTACCACAACCATGTAACAATGATCACAGTGATTTGATTTTCATCAAGAAATCCTCAATAGATGAAAAAGAATCAAATGCCAAGGTGGTCAGTTCGGCCTAAATATGAAGTGCCCTAAACTGATTAATGATGCCAAAAAGATCATGAAACTTAGTCCATATAGCCCGAGGAGTTAAACAACCCTCCAAGTGAAAAAGAAGACTATCTGTAACATGTAAGGATAACCTCAAAGGGTCTTGTCAAGAGAGGTTGAACCTCATCAAGACCATAACCCCTTAGACATGAGAAGTCTTGTCATATGTGCTTTCTAGGTATGATAATTGTGTGGTGTAAGATGGTCACATGAAGAAGTATATGCCATGATGTTTATGTTTGTAAAATGTGTTTAAAGAGAGAAGATTCTGATTTCTGATATGATAATACATAAAACAAGAAAAATTCACCCCCCCCCCACAACACAATAACGAAACCCCAGTACAATTTTGAAAGCTCGAAAGCTAAAAAAACAAAAATAATTTCTGACAAATTTTTGTGTACCTAATGAATTTTTTGATAAAATAAGTTTCAGATCTAGATAGAGCGTTCCAACACCTTTCCAATGCCTACTCGCTTGCAAAAAATGGAGTTTGTATGCAAAAGATTTCCCCCGAAAGTGCCAAAAAGAAGTGCTGACTTTGATTAGCAATAAATGTTGCAAAACTACAAAATATGAAGAAAAAAAAAGAAAAAAAAGAAAAAGGATCCGTCTCGGAAAGAGATTTTTGACGATATATGGTTTGTCGAAAAAAGCCTCTGTTTGCTCCCAATATCGTGAAAACCCCCCAATAGGATTAAAAAGCTTCAAAAAAGAGAATAGGCGGCCCACTGGTGGTGCTCAGGTGGTGGCTGGGTGGAGGTGGCTGGGCGGTGGTGGGCGGGGCTCTGTCTGGTCAGGCGATAGAGCAGTGGAGCAGCCAAGCTGAGGCTTGACAGCCGCTGCTGGCACTTTGCTAGCCGCTAGCGGTCACCGTTGGCGGTAACCGTTGCGGCTGCCAGTGACCGTCAGGGGTTGCCGGTAACCATTAGCAGTTACCGTGATGGCTAGCAAGCTTCGGCCCCAAAAAAATAAATTGAGAGGGTCGTACGGTACATAATTATATATCCAAATTCATGGAATTGGCCTTTGGCAGCCAACCGTGATATCCTTTTTTGCCCAAATTTGTCCAAAATATAGGTGCCCCCTGGATCACAAAAAAAGCTAAATTTTTCAAACCCTCACAGATCTAGCCCTGTGAATAAAAAATTGACAAACAAAAGGTCAATCTTGACTATTTGACATGTGTAGGATTCAATGGTGAGGTCCAAATCAACCCAAATTGCATAGAAGACCTTATTTAGGTAGAATCTCCCAATTTGAAGAACAGGAAAGCCTCAGGTCTGAAGGTCTGATACCATGATAAAGTTGTAGAATACAACCTCACAGAACCCAGTGAACACCTATATGCAAATAACCTGTCACAACAATGGAAGATTCACAAAACACAAAGATTGCTTTGAAAACCTAGAGAAAAAGAATTCAATAATGATAATCAGATAATGAATTACAAAAGGGATCAATCCTTATAAAAGGAGATCAAACCTAAAAAGGAAAACCCTAAAAGCAATTAATAATTAATAATAAATTAATTAATAATATTCCTAAGTTTAGCTTCCTAAATTTAGCTTAAGTGAAATAGAAAAAAGGTGACTTAATTATTAAATCAATATGATTTAATTAATTAAGTAAACTAATACCTTTTACTCTAACACTTTTTGTTATTCTTCTTAGACCTAAGAAATACCCTTCTCATCATTTGCTCCTTGACTGATTTTTTTGGAATCCTGCAACTCCTACCGTGTGTTAAAAAATGAAGTTTGTCCTCAAGGTTTTGATCTCTTTTAACAGTTATTTTCCAGAACTTTAGGACTGCACTTACATCATTTGATCACCAACAATACTATTTTTTTATGTCCTTATGGGTTGTTCTTGATGCATTAGGAAAGTCATGATACTATATTGGCTTTTGATGAGATGAATGGATCATTATATTAGGATTGATCTCCAAACCTCCTTTATGACTATCAAAGTAATCATTTGGTGATTAATACATTATTTTCATTATCATCGTTGAGATCTTCAATGATACTCTTGTCCATGTTGGTCTTGTGCTCATTTTAGACTGTGTTTTAGGACTCAAATTTTCTATAATGTGTTGAAGGCTCTATGACAAAGTTGTTGTGGTTGTCTCCTATGCCTTTGGTATGATCCCTAGAGTTGGTAGGACTACTGTTATTGTCTTTTTACTGTCTCTTTTCCCTAAAATCTTCTTGAATATTGTGAATAAACCTATATGGAAACCCTATCCACTACTCTCTCTGTGTGGACTGCTACATTGCCTTTAAATATTACTATCTTGATGTAGCTTCTTAAGGACAAAGATTGCTTTTATGACCCTGTCAATACAATGTACCTTCTATAGTATGCTTTGTATTTTGTAACCTACAATGCATTGCCTTGGATTTGCAATTTCTTTGTGATGATTGAATGTGCTACTGTTTAACTTCTAACTATTAGATGCCTCTATTTGGCCCTAATCACTCTATGTAGGCCTTTACTCTCAAGATTGCCATCTTACAACCATCTTTGCCATCATCATCTGAGAAGCATACAAGAGTCATTTCTCACAAGAGGATTTATCACCAAACCTTAATAGTTTTTTTGAAATTTATCAAAAATTCCCTTGTTTTTGGAGTTTTTGCAAAAAATCATTAAGGATTCATTTTTATCACTTTTTTATGGAAGAGTCATCTTGTCCCCCAAATTGAAGTTTTAATTTTGTAGCCTGTAAGAAGTAGGTGAGCTAAGAAACATATTATCATGCCTAGTATAGTAGAACACAATTGTCCAAAACTTACCTTTAGGAATAGGTCATTAACGTTATTGGTTTTAATAGTGCTACAATGGAGAGTGGGTTGATAACTGATAGAAGAGCATTTGAGTTTTCGGTGGAAGAGTATACTTATCTTGTGAACTATTGCAAAATGGGTATAGTCAGAGCAATGCCACCAGAAGTAGGTGGGGTCGAAGTATTGCTAGCCTTAACCCAAGAATTGTCTGACCTTAACTTTGAGCCTAGAAGCCTTCCTAGGGGGATAAAGGTTGTCAACTAGCATGCGCGACCAAACCATGATGCTAGCAAGTAGAGCATCTGAGCTAGGGGCTAAAGGTTGTCAACTAGCATGTTGGGCCAAGATTTGATGCTAGCAAGTAGAGTGCCAAGGTTTGTGGCCAAAGGTTGTCAACTAGCATGTTGGGCCAGGACTTGATGCTAGCAAGTAGAGTGCCAAGGTTTGGGGCCAAAGGTTGTCAACTAGCATGTTGGACCAGACCTTGATTCTAAAAAGTAGATTGGTAGGGTTTGGTCCTGCCCTTTTTGGTATTTAATTGTTGACATCGACATTGATAGGACCATTGGAAAATAGTTTGTTGGCTGATGTCGCATCATTATGACTACCATGAGACATTTGGACTAAAAATTTGAAATTTCTTATTGAAGAAAGTCTGGTTAGTGTCAATCAATCAATTTTATTATTTTTATGACGAACACTGGAACATCAAATAAACTGGAGAGAAGTGACATAATTATCTACACTCATTTTATGAATGCTATACTTAAAATTTAACTTTGGAGGGAAAAGTGGGGTTTTTGAGAAAGTTTGTCTATGTGTTGAGGAGGTCTATAGTTTCAAATTCAAGAGTTACTATTCTAAATGGGTAGAATTACAATATTTGGGAGCATGATATAGAAGAATACATGTAGAGTAAGAATCTTATGATGGATTACTATTAGCATTGAAAGTGCTCCAAGCAATGGAGATTAATTGGTCAAATTCAACAATTGCTTGGATGAGGCCTTTCAAAAAAATAGTTTTCATACTACAAAGAAGTTGTGATTTTACATTCATGGAAACTAGCCTTTGGACATGTTGAGAAGTCTCTTCTACACAAAAAATGAAGTGAGAGTTGTTCAATCGAGTAGTAAATTATATTCTTGATACTCTTTAGCTTTGATAGAACAAAAGATATTTTGGCTTGGAACAAAGTGATTTAATCACAATATTCAAAGATAGTAATTTGTATTCTTACATCTGTATCCTTGTATACCAAGTAAATTTGTGTCTTTTGATATGAGTGCCTTTGTCTCTATTGTTTACACATGAATTGCAACATAGTGACTTTTCCTTTGAAACCCTAGGTCACCTAGGACTGTGCATTACTGACATGTCTTCTCTTTGAAATCTTTATATACTGCACTATATCTTGTCTGTGATTTGCAAACTCTGAAAGAGGTATGCTTTGTCTTGTGTAATGCTCATTTGATTGACTTGGATCTAATGATGCTATCTTTTATGGATTGAGTTGGTAAAGACCCTTTTGGACTGTTATAGAAGTTCCTCATAAGGACTTCTATAACTGTGTGAAATGATTATGAATTTTCCCTTAAAGTTGTTGTTTCTTACATCTTCTTGTTACAAGCTCATTGTATGCTTTATTCTTTTTCTTTGGCAGCCTTCTCTATGTTTTGATTTGCTACTAAAACTAAAGGTATGCACTCTTCATGTAGGTTGTCAAATATCTTTGATGATTATTTATCTGCCCTTTATTTCCATTCTCATGGCTACCATAATGTCTTTTGACCATGGATCTCTTATTTGACTACAACTTCATTTACTGTCTCTTATCACTGGTCTTTCTAGATCTGTAAAAACTTGACCCTATTAATTATGAATGAAAGCTTGTGACTGAATTGTCTATTCATGTCCTTATGAATTTAATAACAGTCATATAAATTGATTCTGTACTTGACTGCTTTATGACAAATATTGTCATATGGGTTGCTCTTTGGGTGATTGCAAACTATATGAGATTTTTATCTCATATTTGCATCTACTTTGGATTGTAGATATTCTTTGCTTCTTAGTTGACTATCTTATACTTTTCTACACAAGCAATCAATGTCCATTTTAGTTGTCATAACTTTGTCTCGGACTTAGGGCTTTGGAGGGGTTTGTATATATAAATCCTTTAGTGTAATGCTCACTGTTATTTCTAACGTATGGGTTGCAACCTTGTCTCCAAGAAGAGCTACTTTTAAAGCCCTAAAATGACTGCATTCATACTAAGGTTGTGATGGTCTTGATTATGCACAAATGACCTTTGATTATCCACCTTTATCCATATTTGGTTGAATACTGCTCTGAGTTCTTTCACTATCATAGTAACTCTGTCTTCAAGACCAGTCACTGTCCTTAACTATGGGTGATTGCAATCTATATATCTCTATTCTTTATGACTGTGGTTTGACAAGATACTGTTATTAATGACTATGAGGACTACAAGGTCAAGATGTTGGTAAGACTAAGATATCATTCTACTTTGTGGTCATTCTAAACCATTGTTTCTATAGGGGATTTGTCACACTTCATTGTATGTTTTGAGACCAATGTCTTTTCATCTCTATTTGTAACTATAGTGTCTTTGCTATATTAATTGTGACAACTTTCATTGAGAACACTATTCTGAATCTTCCCTCTTCATGGCTTCTTGCTATTCTAGCAAAAATTTCCCTTTGGGCTGGAAGAAAATCTTACACTCATGAGGACGGTTTTTGTCTTGTCTTTTACTATAATTTATTTACGAGGAGGTAAAAGATGCCTTTGAGATACAATGACTGCAACCCAAGCTCAGGTAGCAAGAATTGGATCCCATAAATTAGGATCTCGTGGATATAATAATATTCATTGTGGCATGGTAAGTTAATATTTTCATCTATTATATTTTCTATTTCTGGATAAATAACCATGACAAATTTGTGAGTTAATTATATCTTATGAGTCATTATACCTTATAAATTTGGTTATCTTTGTTAATGTAGGTTCACCAATTTCAAAAGGAAGCTTCAGAGGAGGACCTAAAATATGCTTTACTGCATGCTTCCCAAGGCCCTTTACAACATATGATAGATCGAGGGGAGAAATTAATCACCGATCATGAATCTGAGGTAAGTAGTTTATAACATTTTCTGACTTATGCAATAATTTAATTGGAGGTATTATTTTATTTTAACAAGTTAAATTGTGTTGTGTATAGGAAGCCCAATAATCAAACTCGTCAAGTGAAACATCTAGTAGTGAGCATGAGGAGGAGATACATTCACATGATGAATCATTTGTTGCACAATATGATTAAATTGGCATTCTTAAACATCAACACATTGATGTTCAGTAAATGGGAGACAAGAATAATGAGGGCATTCAACATGTGATGAGCAATATGATGTTTAATGTGTGGCAAAAGTTCACTAATTTTTGGCAAAAATAAGTGTATATGTTATGTCCTAGACAAGGAAGTGTAATCTCTAGTGATTTCAGCTCTTATGTAATTTTATTGCACACCACTATTGCATACTATTGCATGATTATTCTTGTTTCTTAATTAAAATTCTATATGTTGGAACTATCCGAATTTGGAAAGCATATGCAAATGTTTGCATTTATGTAAGTCTTGAAATTAATGTAAAATCAAGATTGTCTGTCAAAGAATGTAACTCCATGTGCAATTTCCCAATTTTCTTTTATGTGCATATGTTTTTGGACATTTTTATTTTTTTGTAGAATTGGTCTTCACAATCAGTTTTCTTCTTCTCTTCTCTAGTATGTGGCTATCAACAGGGAGCATTTATGTTTCCATATTTCTGACTCATGTCTTACACTCATAGTCTGCGATTTATGTATACACACATCTGCCAGGATGATGTATTGTATATACAAAAAATGAAATATTTTTAGTTGCTTTTATGTTTTAGTTCAAGTTTAATATTATGTAATTTTTGCATTATAAAATTTATGGCATTTAATAAATTATTCATATCATGACTATATTTACTACCAATTAATAGAAACCAGTAAATAAAAATGACTAAATATACTACCAATGGACAAAAATCAGTGAATAAAAATGACTAACTATACTACCAATTGATGGCAATTAATGATTACATTGACTAAATAAATGACCGCTTAGCAACAATCAATGATTAAATTAATGACTAAATATATGACTAAATAAATGACTACCATGACTAAAATAAATGACCAGTTAACAACAATCAATGACTAATGACTAAATACATGACTAAACAAATCACTACCATGACTAAATAAATGACCAGTTAACAACAATCAATGACTAAATTAACGACTAAATCAATGACTAAATTAACAACTAAATCAATGATTAAATCAATGACCAAATTGATCAATCAAAACAACTAATAAATGACTGGAATAGTTTAGGACCATAAATTTGGTTGCGTTATCAATGATTGGCAATAAACTACTAATGGTCACATGACCAAGATTAGTCATTTATATACAATTTTTAGTAGTTTGTTTAGTCATATATTGTTGTTTTTGTACTAGTGATACATATACATACATACATACATACATATATATACACATACATATACACATACATATACATATACATACATACATATATACATACATATACATACATATACATATATACGTATATATATGTGTGTGTGTGTGTGTAGACATCTAAAAATGGTCAACACTTGCGGAGTCATACTTTAACATTTGCGCATTGCCTTATTTTAGGGTTTTTGCGTTGCATTAACATTTCTTCTATGTTGCGCACTTGGTCTTTATCATTTGCGAGTATCAAGTCCTTCTGCATTCCTCATTTTTATCGCTTTCGAATTAGAGTTTTGTCCTCTAGTCAATCTTGTCATTTTGCAATCAATTAGTCATCAATCTTGTCATTTTGCAATCGATTTCTCATCGATCGTTGTCATTTTCAATCTTGTCATTTTGCGATCGATTTGTCATCGATCGTTGTCATTTTCAATCTTGTCATTTTGCGATCGATTTGTCATCGATCGTCGTCCTTCTCAATCATGTCAATTTGGATTAATTAGTTATTGTTCCCCGTCAATTGGCTCATTTATCAATCAAATCATTTTATCAGCATTGGTCCTTTGTCAGTTAGAATCATGATCAAATCAAATCGATATCAATTGTCTTTTGTCAAGACCTAATTGTCGTCCTTGCATTTCTAATTCATCTTCTAGGGTTTTATTCATTTAATCTTGTTTGTCATTTTCCCTATAGGATTAATAATTTATTTATTTATCCTAAGTCTTCTTGTCACAATTAAATGTTTATTTAATTGGCTAATTAATTCCTCCTATTTTTGTAAATTAATTAATGAATGAAAAATTATTAATTAATTTACCTAATTTTCATCAATTTCCTAATTTCCAATTCATCATTTCTAACCTAATTTTCTGATTTCTCCTAAATTCCTAAATGTCTATTTCTATTTCAAATTCTTGTCATAACTACTTGCATAGCAATTTGTCATAAATTGTCATAAATTGTCATAATCCTTGTATAGCAATTTGTCATACACTTGTCATAATTTTGCTATTCTTGATTTGAATTTCTATTCAAATCAATTTCATGCTAATCTTGTCTTTTCTCCAATTTATCTATAAATTGGATGAATTTCCCCGATCGATCAATCAATCACGCTTCTAGTATTCTTATGCTACCATCTTGTCAATCTTGCTTTCGCATTATGCTTATGCACTTGTAGGTGAGATCCACAAAACAAAGCAATTTGAAGAAGAAAGAAGGACAATGGAGAATCATGGAGGAGACATCCGCATTTGCGATGGTTTGTGTTTGAATTGAATGTTTTATTTCCATAATCTCTATTGAATGTTTATAGGTTTTGTTATCATTGCAATCTGGTTTTGTGATTGAGCTAGTTTAATTTCGATATTGCTTTGATGATTTCCAGATTCCTATCTACACACACACACACACACATATATATATGTATGTATATGTATGTATGTATGTGTATGTATGTATGTATGTATGTAAATATATATATACACACACACATGTATATGTGTGTATATATACACACACACATAGACATATACATATTGTTGATGGTGTTTTGATGCACTATCGAACATAGAATAAAGTATCGAATATTCTATCCTCTCTAGATAAAAAGACTCTCAAATGTTGAAGATCTACGAAGGATCACTTGAGATGACTCCAGGGTTCTTTTATGTTAGGCCTTAACATGTTAGATAGCCTCAATGGTGTTGATGTGATTTGTTGTACCCGTGAGGGGACTTACATTGAACACATAAATGCTCGAATGATGTTGGAATGTCGAATTTCACTTGACTTGATTAAAAAAAAAGGGAAAAAAGAGTAAGGGTTGAAGAGACTATTCTAACTCTAGGAATGTAGGAGCAATGGATGATCTTTGATGAAATTCTAACTAAGTCTTTCTTCAACATGCAACGAACATCTCCACAAGGCTAGTGCAATATTCTAAGGATAGCTTTACGATTTTTGAATTGTCACCACAAGCATAGACACCATTGTGTTGATGCATATCAATGAAGGAATGATAATTGAAGTTAAGCTTCAATTGAATGATTCTAGTTGACTACACAAAGCACTTTACCATCGACAAAGTGTTAGTAGTATGTATATACGAATTTCACCATTGATCACACATAATATCTTCCATTCATCTAAATAACATGAAAAATCCAATTGAGAAGTATAGAGACCATACAAATTATTGAATCAACACATAGAATTCACCATTTCTTCAATGAAGTTTATTTGTCTTTTGCAACAATGTCTTGGCAACAATCTTTGCCTTCTCTTTCTACTCTACTCTAAAATGCTAGCTATCTAATGTCTATTGACTACTAACTATTAACTATTAACCTTACAAATGAAGAAGTGAGGTCTTTTATAGTGCTCTCATTACATTTCAATGGCTCAGATCGATTTGAGATCAATGGCCAAGATTACAAGTTAGAAACCCTATTGCGAAGCATTTAATGCTTGACCAATGATATAATTACATTTGATAGGACACGTGTCCTTTGAAAATTCAACAAATGAATGATGATGGTAGGTACATCAAACTTTGTGTCCATGTGGTGGTTATCTTCTTTGTTAGGTTCATCAAATTTGGATGCCTTCTTGTGAAGTGATGTGATTGGTTGTAATGATGACTGGGCGCCACCTGAGCTCACTCTTTTTAACTCATCGCAAGTGTGCAATTGAATGCGGGGTGTGTGCACAAAGATGGTGGTCAAAAAAGTTGACACCACCCAAAAAAAACTTGGAAAAACAGATAGCGCATACGCGGTTTTAAAATTTAAAATTCCCGCGTACGCGCTTAGGTTTGTTCTTCCCAAGCCTAGAAAAGGTAGCGCGTACGCACTGCTTTTAGAAAAATGAGTGTGTATGCGCTACGCCTAGGAAAATGAGCGCGTACACACTGCTTATAGGAAAATGAGCGTGTACGCACTAATAATCCAAATAAAACCACATACGCAGTGCTTGGCAAAAAAAGCTTTAAAAAAAAAAACTGGGTCTCATTTACCCATAAATCGCATTTTTAACTTCTTTTTTTCCCCATTTTCTCACCTAAACCGCGAACGGGGTGCTAAATTTGTCCTCCAGGCTATGGATCAAGATTGGTTTTTGTTTATTTTTGTCTTTCTTTCCAGTTTATGCAATTTGTTTTACATTTTGAATTTAATTTCATTAATTTTGATTAGGTTTTTTCATTTTTTGTTTCAAAAACTAGATTCTTCTAATCCAGAACAATAACAACCAAATGCACCTCCTAAAAACCCACACGAACAACCAAATGCACCTCCTAAAAACACACAAGAACAACCCCCAATTCCTCCTTTTGACCACACAGCTGAAACACAGGAAGAATTAATTAATCAGTTAGGACAAAATACGTCTAAAATCAATAGACTGATTGTAAAATTGAAAACTTCTGAACTTGACCATCATCAATCTCTTGCCACTAGCCTAGAAACATTAGTTAGTGGTGCTATAGTTGTTTCCACATAAATTACCAAATGGGGAAGCTTTAGGGATAAGTGTCATCAATTCTATGCTAATGGGCTATCATATGATGGAGTTAAAAACAAAAATATTTCTAAACAACAAATATGTGCCCTTTTTGTTGATCCCAAAACTGGTTGGTCATTACCTCTTAATGCAAAGAGGTTTCCCATACATTGGTGTACCAATGCGCAGATGAAGAATCTTTTTTAGCAGAGGTGGTGGATGGTCTTTGATGATCCACCTTGTAATAATTATGAGGTGCCATTATATTTTTTGAGAAAAATATATTGTGAGTTTGTGCTCAATGTATGGCCAAACTATTTTGACATGAGAGAGTTTCATGGTAGAGGTGGTGGCTCTGCCCAAGATAGACCTAGAGCCCGTAGGCGATTAGCCGCAGAGAGTCATCGCCCCTAGCAACCAAACCCAAGGTGCACCAGGTTGTCCCATTAGAGCTGAAAGATTTGATGGAGCTACAGACTCTTTAGGCAGCCACAACATTGACTAGTGTCATAATCCAGCATGGGACGTCATTAGCACACCCTATTTTATTGGATGATGAGCCGTTAGAGGGCGACAGAGAACCCATCAAGCATATGTGTGTTAGTTGCTCGAGGATATGCTTGGGGATAGATGATGCAGCCGGTGCAGATGGATACTCATATCATCTATGCATGATTGGTGGTTGTAGATGTCAGGCTCACACGGTTGAGGATGTCGCGCTGACAAATGAGTTGATGGACATGGTGTTTGCCAATGAGCCACAGACACGTGTGTTGATTTGAATTCATAACATTTTTTTTATCAGTCACTTTAAATTTGTAATTACATAAATGAATTTTCATTTATACATCGATTTAAATTGAGACAAATAATATGCATTTCAGGATGCAACAACGATATCCCATACACCTCCCCCAGTTACCATAGCTGCAACTTCGATGCCTAAGGTATAAATTTTGTAACATGTTAAAATAGAATAGTACACTTTGAATTCAAAAAAATATAAGATATACTAACTATCTTTAATGCTTGGTCCAATTTCTAGTTTGTAGGTGTTGACAGGGGATGAAATGTCCCAGATAGATGACATCACGCTCTCAGCGATCAATTTATGTATTGTTTTGATGGAATATGCAAGTCATTTCATTTTAGATTTTTAAAATTATGTTTAATTTATTATCTGTACTAATATCTCATGTTAATTTTGTGTTTTTAGGGTACCCCCTCCGCGTCTAGGTCTCGTCCTAAGAAAAAAATTCCTCAAAGATGCCAAAACATGTGAAGAAGGTAATTGAACACATTTTTAGTTGTACAATTGTTTGAAAATGTTGAAATCAAGTCTTAGTTGGGGTTTGTAGATTGATTAGTGTTTTTTTGTCTATTTTACATGTATAGCGGCCATTGAGCTTTGTGGATATGTTGAATGCACCTAATTTGCCTGCGGATCAAGAGAGGGCGAAGGTATGTATCTCTACTTTATTTTCTTGATTTCATGATTATATGCACATGTACATGTGAACTTGTGATATATTATAATCTTATAATATTTTCATACAAGAAATATCCATACCTATTTCGTCAATGGTGAAGCCTCCTCCTTGCACTAGTGAAGCATCTCGGGCACAGGTACGTCATTGTTCTCTATATTATAGTTTTTAAGTGTTTTTGATATATTTATGTTAGTACATTGTATTAATTGTACATTTAATCTACAATAGACTCCTTCTCGGTACGGCCATAATGTGGATCCATTTAAGTATGTCTTCAAGAAAACTCCTAAGAGTGACAAGGAGAGGAGAGCGAAGACATTAGCTCCTAGATCAGCCGATGAGGTAATCTACATTTCAATTGCAAAGGAATTAAAGTTAAATGCATAGTTATATTGTTAATTGTGAACTATTTTCTACAAAATAATTCTAACTTGGCTTTTGAATTGTGGTTTTGCAACCATCTATAGAGCCACGTACTACACCGAAGAGGCTTGATTTTGATGATCCACCACAAGTTTAGGATCATATAGTGTTAGTTTTGGTCATTGAATGACCAATACATGTAGATATATTCTAAATTTTTATTGTATATTGATTTGGACATGGCATATGCCACATTTTTGTAATACTTGTTGAAGAGGGAAAAATAGATTTGAAAGGTAAACTGATCAAAACATAACGAAATAAACATACAGAATGCTAAAATATCATTAAAAGACCATTTCACCTTGCTATTTTACCTTCTCCTTCGGATTGAGCTTGATGAAGTGAAGGTGCCCCTTGATAATACTCCACTTGATGTGCTCCTTTGATTGTTGGATGTGGATGGCTCTCCAATATTGTGCACAAATGATTAGGATGAATGATAATGATGAGATGATCAAGTTGCCAAGATGATTTCCTGGGCTCAAAAGGGCAGCATAAGCTTATTGGATTTCAAGATGTTTTAAATGAAGGGATGGAGCCCTATTTTATAAGAAGAGGAGAGGAAAATGGATGGCTAGGATGAATTCGAGATGAAGGGCTAAGATTTACTTGTGAGGTCACACAAGGTCCAAGAGAGGGTGTGGAGACCAAGAAATATGCCTTAAAGGCATTTTGTATCTCCACACTCTACAAGATGCATTGGAGGAATTAAAAATTCTCCAAAAATGGATATTACGAAAATTAGAAGAATAAAAAAGAATTAAAAATTCTTTGGGAGAGGGAAATGCCTAGAGGAATGTGAGATTTCAAAAATCGTACATTCATCTAGAAAAATAACATTTAAAGCTAGTGGCTGGATGAAAGGACAAAGAGTTGACTTTGTGGCTAATCATAATGATTAACCATTAACGACTCATTAGGAGGAGAATTAGAAGAAATGTTAGGTGGGATTTATATTTGTAGGAGAATTTGACTAGGAGAGAGAATGAGTGGAGGGAATAAAATATTAGAAGAATAATGTTAAATTAGTTTAGGGAGTTTCTAGAAGAATTTATTAGGTTAATGATAAATTAAGAAGATGATTTGTAGGAATCATGTAGGTTAACTAATTAATTGAAATTAATTAGCTAAGAGGAAGATTTGTGAGGATTTGATTTTTTTAGAAGAATAAAGAAAGGGATTGATTTATTAAATAAATCATATGCTATAGTGACAATATTAATTATATTTAATTAATATTGAGAATAATTTTAATTAACATAATTAATTAATAATTATGTGAGGAATTAAAAATAATTAAAATAATTATTTTTAAGTGTCTACATTTTGCCCCTCTTTGAAGCGAGGTGTGATGACACATTGATTCAAAGAATAATCTTGTTTTGATGCTGATATTGGTTTGATAGGATGCCCTAGCTCTTGATTTATAGATTACGGTATGGTGATGCCCCCTCGAGAGATCAATTGAGGTATTTGATCTTTGGAGTTTTGTGAAATTGATATCCCGATAGATTTGATTTGATTCGATTAATAAGATCTAGATTCAGTCTGGTTTCAAGAAGAATTCATCATGTATAAGACAAAGATGATCAAAGTGTCTCGTTTCAGGAATGATTCATCCTATATAAGACATGATTGATCACAATGTCTGGTTTCAGGAAGGATTCATCCTGTATAAGACATGATAAGAGCGTCTGGTTTCAAGAAGGATTCATCCTGTATAAGACATGATTGATCACAACGTCTGGTTTCAGGAAGGATTCATCCTGTATAAGACATGATCGATCACAACGAACGTCTGGTTTCAGGAAGGATTCATCCTGTATCAGACATGATCAAAGCGTTTGGTTTCAGGAAGGATTCATCCTGTATAAGACATGATCAGATCATCTGGTTTCATGAAGGATTCATCCTGTATAAGACATGATCAGATCACAATGTCTGGTTTCAGGAAGGATACATCCTGTATAAGACATGATCAATCACAACGTCTGGTTTCAGGAAGGATTCATCCTATATAAGACATGATAGATCACAACGTCTGGTTTTAGGAAGGATTCATCCTGTATAAGACATGATCAGATCACAACGTCTGGTTTCAGGAAGGATTCATCCTATATAAGACATGATTAGATCACAACGTTTGGTTTCAGGAAGGATACATCCTGTATAAGACATGATCAGAGCGTCTGGTTTCAGGAAGGATTCATCCTATATAAGACATGATCAGATCACAATGTCTGGTTTCAGGAAGGATTCATCTTGTATAAGACATGATCAGATCTCAACGTCTGGTTTTAGGAGGGATACATCCTATATAAGACATGAATCAGAATCAGAATTGATTATGTGAGGAAAAAAAGAAAAATAGAGGAAGAAAAATTAGGGTGGAAGGGATAAATGAGGAAGATATGAAGTAGTCGTGAGGTATTTGGAAAGAAGAATAAGAGATGCGAGACCACAGAAGAAAATGGGGGCAATTGAGAACTCCATGGGATTATTGAGTTTAGGATTTGATGGAATGATGGTGAGATTTTGTGCACAATAAATGTGGAGAGCCAACCTAGTTTGATGTTTCCCTGAGTGACTTGCACCACTGATTATAGAAATCAGGATGCCATGAGAAACCCAGGGCATGGACTGACTCTGCAGACAAACGGGATTTCTTGCACACAACAATGCAAGTGTTAAGAAACACTAATACAAAGTTGTGGGTTCGTGCAAGGAAACCCTCAAACACACTAATACCTCTTGTACACGAGAAGGTAAGTGTTGATAAACACTAGTACCAGGTCGCCGGTTTATACAAGAAGGATCCAAAACATGCCATACTATGAAATATGCCCCAGTATGCACCTATCATAACATACCTAGATATGGAAGAACCCAGGCAGTCGTAAATAGTGGCAGTCGTAGGGCAAAAGATGCAAGTCTATATGAAAAGATCTAACAAAATCTAACAAGTCTCTTCCTTGCGACCAAATGATACCTCTTGCCAAGAGTAGAACTAGGATGGACTTGGGATTGTTTCTCAAGACTTCTTGAAGCTTATACAGAGGCATAAAAGCTCAGTTTCACTGGGACATTTCTTGTTCATGACTTAGGCGAAGACTCATCATCATACGCATGTTTTATTGGGAGGCAGAAAAGAAGGAATGTTGTGCATGGGTGGGCTGGATGGCAAATGATTTGTAGTATCAACATGATAGGCAGTGGATCTGGTTATTTACCTTGGCGCCTGCACAAAGGTTTTCACCAAGATACTTGCCCATAGCGCCACAAATTGTTTTCTTTCTTTTTCTGATTTTTTCTTTTTTTCTTAATTTTTTTGTATCATAAGGTGCCTGTTTGCCAGGTTTGCACCAAAGTGACAATTTTTTCAGGATCTTTTTTTTCCATTTTTTTATTTTTTTGACAATTTAAGACTTTCTGAAGACTAAGCATAAAACCTTTTGAGGTGCATGATATTCATCAGATCATCCAAAGGATCGCCTTCAGGAGTAGCCAACTGATAAGCTCCTGATCCATATTTCGTTGTGATTACATATGGTCCAAGACAATTAGGCTCGAACTTGCCTTTCTTTTCTCTTTCTTGTAGATTTTTCTGATTCTCCATGAGGACAACATCACCAACTTGGCATTCTCGAGTTCTGACTTTTTTATGATAATTCATGCGCAGACGGTTTTGATATACCCGGAGATGATTCAAAGCCTTGAGGCGCCTTTCATCTAACAATTTTAGCTCTTGTAAGTGGGCAATTCTGTATTCTTCCTCTGGTAGGATGTTTTGCAACGATACCCTTATAGAGGGGATCTCAATCTCAAGGGGAAGGATAGCTTCATAACCAAATACTAGGGAATAAGGAGTGGCACCTGTGGGGGTACGGATGGAGCTGCGGTAGGCCCACAATGCAAGATGCATTTGGAGGTGCCAATCACGACCCACTTCATTGACTGTCTTTTTGAGGATTTTTATGAGGGTTTTATTAGAAGCCTCAGCTTGGCCATTGCCTTGGGGATAATATGGAGCGGAGAAGCGGTGTTAGATGTTGAATTTTTTGCAGAGTTCTTTGACATCCTGGTTTTTAAATTGTTTACCATTATCTGTGATGATAACTTTTGGGATGCCATATCGGCAGATTAGGTAGTTTAGGATGAATTTGGATATTTGCTTGCCAGTGGTGAAAGTAAGAGGGATAGCCTCTACCCACTTAGTGAAGTATTCGGTGGTGGTGATAATGAATTTATGTCCATTGGAAGATGAAGGGTGGATTTTCCCAATGAGATCGAGCCCCCACTGCAAGAAGGGCCATGGTGTAATGAATGGTTGCAATTCTTGTGACGGTGCATGAATCTTGTCACCATGTTGTTGGCAAGGGATGCATTTCTTCACATAGTTGTATGCATCTTCTTCCATTTTAGGCCAATAGTATCCTGTTCTCAAAAGTTTTTTAGCCAATGTGAGTCCACTTGAGTGTGCCCCACAGATGCCCTCACGTACTTCGCGTAATGCCCATTCGGCTTCTTGTTTATCTAAACACCTTAGGAGGGAACCATCAAAATTATTTCTGAACAAGGTGTCTATGAGGATGGTGTAATGAGCACATCGGCGAATGAAAGTTTGTTGTTGGGTTTTGGTGAGATGTGGGGGAATGGTGTTGTCTTTGAGGAAAGCGAAGGTTTCTTGGTACCAAGGGGACTCTGGACCAATGAGAACACACACCATTTTAGATTCTAGTAGGTCGTATGCCAGTATAAACAATTGCTTGACCAAGAACTTGCACTTCTGATTGTGTGCTGGCATTTGAAGGAGGGAGCCAATGGTGGCCATTGCATCTGCAGCCCTATTGTTTGTTCATGGGATTTGATCAAACTTGATTGCCGTGAAATGTTGCTTAAGATCTTCAACCATGGTACGGTAGGGAAGGAGTTTATCATCTTTTGTCTGGTATTCATCATTGACTTGTTTTATGATGAGCTGGGAATCGCCATAGACTTGTAATTCCTTTATTTTCCAGTGGATAGCCAAGCGTAAACCTGTGATGAGGGCCTCGTATTCTGCTATGTTATTAGTACATGCAAAGGCTATCTTGTATGATTTGGGGATGCCATCTCCTTGAGGTGTGACCAATAATATTCCTGCCCCTGATCCATTTTGAGTGTAGGAGCCATCAAAATATAATTTCCATGTGGAGGATGTGGCAACAGTCATAATGAACTCATCTGGTAATTCTGTGAGAAGAGGATGGTCACCTGGAAGTGGAGCTTCAGCCAATTGATCTGCAATAACTTGTCCCTTGATTGCCTTTCTGTCCACATATTCGATGTCAAACTCACTTAGAAGCATGACCCATTTAGTCGTTCTGCCGATGAGAGCAGCTTTTGATAGGAGATATTTAAGTGGATCAATTTTAGCAATTAATTTTGTCTTGTTGTTTAGCATATAGTGTCGTAGTTTTTGTGTGTTGAATACTAATGCCAAACATGCTCTTTCAATGGGGGTGTAGTTGAGTTCATATCCTACCAATGTCCGACTGATGTAGTAAATGGTGTGTTCCTTCCCTTAATCATCTGTTTGCGCCAGTAATGCCCCCAATGCCACTGTAGTAGCACATATGTACAAAATGAGGGGTTTTCTAGGGGTAGATGGCATCAAAACTGGAGGTGATGCTAGATATTCTTTTAATTTTTCAAAAGTCTTTTGACAGAGGCAATCCCATTTGAATTTTGTGTCTTTACGTAACAAATGTGCAAATGGATGGCACTTGTCGGCTAGCTGTGAAATGAAACGCCTGACAGACTAGAGTTTTCCCTGGAGACTGCGTAGTTGTCTGAGAGTTTTTGGCGGAGGCATTTCCATAATAGCTTTTACTTTTGCGGGATCAACCTCGATGCCTCTACTGGAAACAATGAATCCTAGTAGTTTTCCCGATGTGACGCCAAACACACACTTTTTGGGATTTAGGCGTAGCTTATATTTTTCCAATCTTTCGAAGATCTGTTTTAAAATAGGGATGTGCTCTTATCTTGTCTTGGATTTGCCTAGCAGATCATCCACATAGTCCTCCATAATTTTGTGCAAGAGGTCATGAAAAATTGTTGTCATTGCCTGTTGATATGTAGCTCCAGCATTTTTAAGGCCAAAAGGCATGACCCGGTAACAGAAAGTACCCCATGGTGTTGTGAATGCGGTTTTATGTTGATCCTCATCTGCTATCCTGATTTGGTTGTATCCAGAAAACCCATCCATTAGCGATAGCATTTCATGTCCTGTTGTAAGATCCACAATCATATCTATGTTTGGGAGCGGGAAATCATCTTTAGGACAAGCTATATTTAGATCTCGAAAATCTATGCAAATGTGGATGCCCCCAACAGGTTTGCCGACAGGCACAATGTTGGAGACCCATTCAGCGTAGTCTATGGGTTTGATAAATTTTGCGTCTAACAACTTTTGAAGTTCTGCCTTGACCAAGAGAGCAATATGCGGGTGCATTTTGCAAAGTTTTTGTTTTACACGTTTTGCATCTGGGTGGATGGCGAGATTGTGAACCACCAAGGCAGGATCCAACCCTGGCATATCGGAATAGGACCATGCAAAATTGATTTTAACCTCTGTAAGGAAGTTAATGAAGTCTTGTTTCTTGATTTCGGTGAGGGATTTGGTAATGAGCACATTTTTCGGAATGACTTCGGTGCCCATGTTGATGTTGTCTGTTTCTTCTATCAACAAATTTGATTTGTCCTGTGGAAGGTAACCAATGGTAGGGAGGTCAAATCCCTCATCGTCAAGTGCCTTTTCCAGGTTTTCACTTTCAGATACGCCCTTTGTTTTTATTTTTTGTTCATCCAAAGGCACCTCAGGGAGGTTTTCACCTAGGAAATCATATCTTTTTCTTTTATTATCTTTTTTGTGGATAAGGGCATTGACTTGACTACCAAAGTATCCCTTTTCGTGTAGTTAAATACCCTCAATTCTATTACAATCTTCCATATTTTGCACTGTTAGGAGAGCAATGAGAGCATTATCGTCGGCGCAGATATCTAAAGTGGGTTTGTCTCGTTGGCCCCAGTCAATGAGTTCAGGATGGACAAGATGTAACTCATGTGAAGTGGGAGGGGTTACGGGGGTGATGGTATTGATGTAAGCATTGAAGAAGGTATCTTTCTTATATTCATAAGGCATTTCGTGAAATTCCTCTTCGTCAACGCTTTCAATATCCGAAGAAGAACTAGAAGGGGCACCGATGATAGTAATCTTAGGCACCGGGGTGTACCCCAAGCCTCTGTTGTATCTGTAGGAGATAGGATTTATGGGTGTTTTTCTTCATTTCTCCTCTAGTCCCAGACCGTGTCCTTTGTAACCCATTTTTTCAACTATGGCAAATGCTTTTGGGTACATTTCTTTGGATATTCTTGTTGGATCATCATCCTCTTCCCGGTACAGCCATGAAGAGATATCTGCTTCAAGGTTCTCATTATCAAGTGGGCCCCATTGCTGGAAGGTAGTGTTTTGGCATTGCATGACTGGTTTTGGGTCCTTTTTTAGCTCTTTTGGTTTACCAAATGACTTAGGAGAGAGAGGGAGGTTGCCTATTAATAAGACATCCTCCAATTTGTATTCTCCATAGCCATTGTCCAAGATTTTGATTTGATTATTTGATTGGGATGATGTGGAGGCAACATTTGATGTGTCAGATGGAGGCGTTGGCGAAGGTCTATTTAGTGGGCAATGATATAGATGCTTCTCCTCTAATAGTTTGCAATATTGAAAAGGTTGAGGATCACCTTTGACAGTGATCACTTTTCCATTATAGGGGAATTTGATGCATTGGTGATAGGTGGAGGGTACGGCCTGCAAGGAATGAATCCATGGCCTCCCGAAGAGAATGTTGTAGGGGAGATCAAGATCGAGTACTTGGCAAGGGGTTTCAATTGTAATGGGGCCCACTTGAAGAGGTAAGGTGATCACGCCCTTTGAAATTCTTTCTGCATCACCATATGCCTTTATTGTGATCCTTCCTGATGTGTCTATCAGATCTTCAGAAAGTCCCAATTATTTTATTAATTTGTATGTACACAGATTAAGCCCGAATCCACCGTCTATCAGGATACGTTTGACCTTATGCTTGTGGATGAGAGCTTCGATGTGCAAAGGTTTGTTATGGTCCTCATATGCGGGAGCATCTTGGGAGTTAAATACAATGTGCTACTGGGCAGCAAGGTTTCCAATGAGAGTTTGAAATTGGGTGGCGTTGATGTTATCAGGAATGCGTGATTGGAGAAGGGTTTGTTCCAAAATTTCTTTATGGACCGAAGAAGTCTTGAGAAGTTCCAAAATGGAGATCTACGCAAGTGTCTTCCCAAGTTGATCAAGGAGGTCATATCGGCGAGTGGAAGACATGGGTGGGGGGTTTGGTGGGGGAGGAACTCCTTGGATGGTGACTCTTCCTCAGCGTGTAGTTGCATTATAGTCATTTTGGAAATGGGAGGTGGAAGGCGTGGCACCTTGAATGACTATTCTAGCCGGATTTGGTTTGCTTTGGGAAGAAGGAGGATTAACTCCTTGGATGGTTATGACATTGACATGATTGTCTGCAGGTTCAATGCGACTTACTAAAAAATCAAAACCGGTTACGTGATTAGCGTAGTCATAATCCATTGTGTTAGATGATGAACCTTTTCCTTTATCATGCTTTGGGAAGGGTTCTTGGTACATTTTGAGTTTGTCATTGTTATTACCAAGTTTTACATTTGCTACCTCAATCTCACCTCTATCAATGAGATCTTGTATGTAGATCTTCAGTTTCATACACTTTCGTGTATCATGTCCCTTGATACGATGGTATTCACAATACTCATTTTTATTATACCATCTTGGTTTAGGTTGATTGGGATCAAACGAGCGAGTGATTGGAAAAACCATTATACCTGCTTGGACGAGTTTTTGAAACACCACTTCAATAGGCTCAGTAAGAGGAGTGAAATCTCTTGGAGTCTTGTTATTCGATCGGGGTGGTCATCCCTGGATTGAGACATTGTTGTGAGGTTTTTAAGATTGATTTGAATTGTTTTGATTGTTGAATTGATGAATATTGGTGGTGGATTTTGGGGGAGCGGCCACGGTTTGGACCCGCTTTGCATCAGTTACACTATCATTGACCACGTTTTTATTTTTAGCCCACCATTTTGGCTTGTCGCTATGATAATAGGAAGAACTTTGTGATGACTTCTGGTAATGTTTCAAGGTTCCTTCCTCCAACAAGACATGTTCGAGGGCGAGGCCCTTATCAATCAATTTTTGGAAGGATTTGATACATTGAGATATTAAAGGTCTTGAAAGTTCAAGCACCAAGTTCTTTTGAAATAGTTCAATTTGATGTTGTTCTGGCATGTCCCACTAGAATTTTTTGATAAGATGTCGCCATCTTTGTAGGAAATTGCCGAAGGTTTCTCCAGGCCTTTGTTTTGTATTACATAGGTCCATCATAGAAATATCATTACCCATGTTGTATGCATAGTGGGCCACAAATTTTTCTGCCAAGTCTGGAAAAGAGACAATGGAACCTCGTGGTAAAGATGAGAACCATGCTAGGGCATCTCCCGTGAGACTCTTGGGAAAGAGTCTGCGAAGATAAAGGTCACTATAGGAGACTTCTCGGCATAAGATGTGGAATTCGCGGATATAGTCATGGGGGTCTCCTTTGCTTTCATACTTGGTGAATTTAGGGATCTCAAATCCCAAGGGATACAGTGCAACTGATATGGATGGGTTGTAAGGATAAGGGCAAAAATCTTTGAATGAGTAAGCTTTCCTTTTATTAGTCTTTTCTTTCATGTTTTTGATGATATTCTTCATGTCTTGAATTTCCTTGATGAGGTCTTGTTGTGGACTTTGATATTGATGGATTGTATTTGCCCCAAGAATTGGATGAACCAAAGAAGGTGCACCACCACCAATATATTGATATGATGAGGAGGTGGGAATGTGGGATGTGATGACCGATGTCGTTGGAGTTTGTGTGATAGTTGGTTGCGGTCTGCTAACTGTTGTGACAGGATTGAATGCGGTCTAGATAAAATTTGCGATATTGTTGGGAGAAAGGGAAGTTTGTGGAATAGAAATATGTGGTTGAATAGAAGGAGGCGGTATAGAAGTTTGTTGGAGAATGGATGAGATTGGATTTGATAGTGGTATGGATGGTAAGGAGGAAGAAGGCGGGATGGAGACCGTGGTGGGAGGTGTCGTGGGTGGCATTGATTGGGCTTGGATGATTGATGGGGTTGCAATTGATTGAGTTTGAATAGTAGGTGCAGCACTTTGTGTGGGAGCGAGGCCTCCTTGTGGTTGTTGAACGAGAGCGGATCTATTAAATTCAGGTGGAAGTTGAGCTCCATGTTCAAGAAGAGTTTTCAGAAGTGCAGTAGGATTGTGTTTAATAAACTTTTCTATCATCTCTTGGTTATAAGAATCCGCTAGGAAAGTTTGCACTTCCGGACAAAGTTCATCTTGGTTAACCATGTCAAGATTTTGGCTTTGATATTGATCGCTTGGTTGCCCACTTTGTGTATGATCTTACATGGGATCTTCATATAGGACACCAATGTCTAGCATGCCATATTGTTGATCAGCCATCTTTTTCTTTTGGGATCGAGTTGTGACCATACACGATATTTGTGATGAAAAGACTTAGGAAAAATGTGATGAAATGACTTAGAAAATTTGTGATGGAAGGATTTTAGAAACTTGTGATGAAAGGACTTAAGAAATTTGAGAATGAAAAGATTTAAGAAATTTGTGATGAAAGGACTTAAGAAATTTGAGGATGAAAGAACTTAAGAAATTTGTGGATGAAAAGACTTAAGAAATTTGGGATGAAATGACTTAAGAAATTTGTGGATGAAAGGACTTAAGAAATTTGTGATGAAAGGACTTAAGAAATTTGAGGATGAAAGGACTTAAGAA
The DNA here is from genome assembly GCF_030272615.1 of Cryptomeria japonica. Lineage (NCBI taxonomy): Eukaryota > Viridiplantae > Streptophyta > Pinopsida > Cupressales > Cupressaceae > Cryptomeria > Cryptomeria japonica. The sequence goes on from NC_081412.1 coordinate 722,181,464, forward strand.
ATTTGAGGATGATTGATGAAGAAGGTATGGTAGTGATGGTTTAGAAGAAAACTTGATGACTAGGTTGTCTTTGGCATGAACATGAAGGATCTATTTAAATGGCAAGTTGTATGAAGGGATATAACCACCCTGATTTGGACGATAGTAGGTGTTTCAAAGGACAAACTTGAATGTTGACGTAGAGGATAAACTCTTAGCTTCTCTCTTAGGCTTATGAAAAATGGGACGGACAAAGTTTTTGACGCAATTTTGGACTTGGTGTGGGTAATGACTTGGACAATTTGTTTGTGTCTTGACAAATATTTTTGCAAAGTGTTTGGGGATAGTGATGTGTTTTTAGTCTACTCTTGGCAAGTATGTATCAAACAAAGCAAACACAATGATTAAATGCATATTATCTCAAAGACACTCATGCTCATATACAACATTCTTAAGGCTGGCAAGGACAATAGTCATTGAATCCCAATTGGTTTCCCATCTATGCTTACCCAAAGCGGACACTTAGATGCTTGACCCCACTGGCTCCCCTCCATGACACTCACTTTTCGGGGCAGCCAAGCATCAATTCCCATGAAAACTCCTCATGGCGAACTTTGTGTCTCTACTAAGGGTCGTAAAAATATGGGTCATTTTAGAGGTCCGACCTCCTGCACCAATGACTAGAGGGTTTTTGGCCACTATGAACAAGGTGTTTAGTAAGTCTTCCCGTTATGAGCTACCCTTCGAAGTTGCGCAAGCGCAATTGAGGCCTGTAGCCCAACGAAGCACCAAGAACTTAATAGTCACGCAAGCATGATTGAGATCTCTAGGATCCTACTAAGCACCTAATGTGAGAGTGAACTCTCATATAGCCCAAACCATTAACCCTTTCGTAGTCAATGGCGTATTTATTATAGTGAGTTGGGAACCCCAGGTCCGGGTGTACTCACTTGGATCGTTCCCCTCTTACCTTCTCAAAGAGCAAGTTGGGAGGGCATGCCCATTAAAGGTAAACACACAATCAAACAAGAAAAGGTTGGAGGGTCTGGATTTCTGATCGTCTAGTAAGACGAGAGCATACTTTCCTACCTTTACGCTTTTCTTAAAGACACATAAGACAATGGTTCATTCCATTTTAATTAATATCTAGGTGCCTAATTTAAATAAATGTACAATATTTGGTTGAATCAGCTAGGCAACTTGCAAAACCACTTGATTAGTAGTTTGAAAAATGGATTCTTCAAAAAGCGTCCTGCAAAACAACTTGATTAGTAGTTTGGAAAAATAGTCTTCAACAAGCGTCCTGCAAAAATCAACAAAATGACAAAAATATTAATTTTTTTTTAATTTTTTGGGAATGAATAGAAAAACATGAATAAAAACTTTTTTACTAATGACAAATGTGGATTTGAAGAAAGCTTTGATGGGTAAATGGGGTTTGACTAGGTTTTTACCACTTTTTAAGGGATAGGCAAGCGAAAAATGGGGATTTTGGAGGAGAGATGAAGGAATGGGAAAATTTGTCCAAGAGGGACAAAGAAGCAAAAGTTGAAGATGAATAATATAGGAAAAATTTGGAAGTGATTGAATGAAAAGAGAAGAAATTATGGCAAACCCTAAAAATAAAGAAATATGGGATTTTGGGCTTCAAAAAGTGGATTTTTGAGATAAGGCCTCCAAGGAATAAAATGTGGAAAATGGCAATGCGGAGAATCTGGTGAAATTTGGAGGAAAATGGAGTCAAGATAAAGAAGATATGGTGAAAAAACGGAAAAAAAAAAAAAAAATTCTTTTTTTTTTTTTTCCTTTTTTCTTTCTTTCTTTTTTTTTTTTTTTTATAAATTAAATTAACCCTAGATTTAACGGAACAAAAACCCTAAATTTAACAGAATAGAAACCCTAGATTTAATAGAGCAGACAGAAACCCTAAATTTAACAGAGCAAATTGTCGCACTAAACAAAATAAAATAAAAATGTCAAAGGTTCGGAATTCTGAATGTCTAGATAGACAAGAGCATACTCTTCTACTTTCACACTTTCCTATGGAAGGACAGATTATATTTAAACAGAGCAGATAACAGGAAATAAATAAATTAAATGCATACTACAGTTAGCGCCTAAAATTTTCAGACGAATTAACATAGCAGACAGTAGCACTACACAGATAGAAAAGTGTCAAAGGTCTGGATTTTTGATTGTCTAGATAGACAAGAGCATACTCTCCTATTTTCACACTTTCCTATGGTCAGAGCATACAGTTGTGCTAAACAGAATAGAAAAGTGAAAGGTCTGGATTTCTGATTGTCTATATAGACAAGAGCATACTCTCCTACTTTCACACAGATTATACTAAAACAGAGTAGATAACAAATCAAATAACAAATTAGATAACAAAGTTGTCATGATGCAACAGAAACAGAAACATAAAAAAAAATAGAAACAGAACAAAATAAGGAGGAGTTGTCGCACAGAAATGCAGAGCCGCGATTCTGGAATCTGCGAAAAAGATATATATATATTTTTTTTTCTGTAGTCACGCTATTCTGGAACCTACGTCTCACAACCTAAAAAAAAACATTAGTTCTTAGGGACGTGAGTCCCATCGGGCGTGCCAAAATAAAGAGAGAAAAATAGATTTGAAAGGTAAACTGATCAAAACATAACAAAATAAACATACAGAATGCTAAAATATCATTAAAAGACCATTTCACTTTGCTATTTTACCTTCTCCTTCGGATTGAGCTTGATGAAGTGAAGGCACCCCTTGATAATGCTCCACTTGATGTGCTCCTTTGATTGTTGGATGTGGATGGCTCTCCAATATTGTGCACAAATGATTAGGATGAATGATAAGGATGAGATGATCAAGTTGCCAAGATGATTTCCTGGGCTCAAAAGGGCAGCATAAGCTTACTAAATTTCAAGATGTTTTGAATGAAGGGATGGAGCCCTATTTTATAGGAAGAGGAGAGGAAAACAGATGGCTAGGATGAATTCGAGATGAAGGGCTAAGATTTACTTGTGAGGTCACACAAGGTCTAAGAGAGGGTGTGGAGACCAAGAAATATGCCTTAAAGGCATTTCGTATCTCCACACTCTACAAGATGCATTGGAGGAATTAAAAATTCTCCAAAAACAGATATTATGAGGATTAGAAGAATAAAAAGGAATTAAAAATTCCTTGGGAGAGGGAAATGCCTAGAGGAATGTGAGATTTTGAAAATCTTACATTCATCTAGAAAAAGAGCATTTAAAGCTAGTGGCTAGATGAAAGGACAAAGAGTTGACTTTGTGGCTAATCATGATGATTAGCCATTAACGACTCATTAAGAGGGAAATTAGAGGAAATGTAAGGTGGAATTTATATTTGTAGGAGAATTTGACTAGGAGAGAGAATGAGTGGAGGGAATAAAACATTAGAAGAATAATGTTAAATGAGTTTAGGGAGTTTCTAGAAGAATTTATTAGGTTAATGATGAATTAAGAAGATGATTTGTAGGAATCATGTAGGTTAACTAATTAATTGAAATTAATTAGCTAAGAGGAAGATTTGTGAAGATTTGATTTTTTTAGAAGAATAAAGAAAGGGATTGATTTATTAAATAAATCATATGCTATAGTGACAATATTAATTATATTTAATTAATATTGAGAATAATTTTAATTAACATAATTAATTAATTAATTATGTGAGAAATTAAAAATAATTAAAATAATTATTTTTAAGTGTCTACACTTATATTGACTTGGCAGACATGCCTTTTTATATATATATATAAATATCGATATTCGATCCAATAAATGTGTAATGAGTTCATTATTTTGTATTCGTTGTATTTTGTGGTTGTCCTTTTATAAATTTAAATGAATATCTGCATATGTAATCAACAATATGAATATAAACAGCAAAAATATATGATACAAAGCATTGCAATCATAGAATATGATTTGATAAAATTTCTAAAATGTTGAATTAACCCTACAAAACTCCTTGTATTCAGTTCATTATTGTGTATTCATTGTATTTAGTGGCTTCCCTTTTATAAATTTAAATGAATATTTGCATATGTAATTAACAATATGAATATAAACAACAATGTGTTTGGTGCGAGAGCACTCTCACGCTCGCAATGGTCAAATTATATTCATCATGTGCACAAACCGACGTCGCGAGCGCATCCGGGTGGGCAAGTTTACGCTAGGCATGCCCCTGTTGTGCATCCCAAAGCACCAAAACTTTGAGAGTCATACCCTACCGATGCGATCTCTCAAGTTCCCTGAGTCCAAAAAATTATCAAAATTTGACAGATTGTTTCTTCCAATCCACGACACATATGGTCGGCCTGTTTGATCCCGTGGGGCCGTGTGAGGCTCCTCTACAATGGCCTATCTCGGTTTTTGACAACTCGGAGCCATTTTCAATTAGTACCATTTTTTCGCCTGCTCCAAAAACCGTTAGTTACTTGCAAAGAAAAGTTGCAAGATTGGCTAGAATTGATTCGGTTCATCTTATGCACAAACCGACATTGCGAGTGCGTCTGAGTGGGTAGCTTTACACTAGGAATTCTCATGTCATGAATCCCAAAGCACCAAAACTTCGAGAGTCATACCCTATCAGTGCGATCTCTCAAGTGCCCAGAGTCCAAAAAATTGTCAAAATTTGATGACCTGTTTCTTCCAATCCACGAAACATACGATCGATCTGTTTGATGCTATGGGGTCGCGTGAGGCTCCTCTATAATGGCCTATCTCAGTTTTTGATGACTTAGACCCATTTTCAATTAGTAGCATTTTTTCGCCTGCTTCAAAAACTGTCAGTTGCTTGCAAGGAAAAGTTGCAAGATTGGCTAGAATTGATTTGATTCGTCTTATGCACAAACTGACATCACGAGCGTGTCCAGGTGGGCAGGTTTACACTAGGCATGCCCCTTTCATGCATCCCAAAGCACCAAAATGTCAATTCATACCCTACCGGTGCATTCTCTCAAGTGCCCTGAGTCCAAAAAACTATCAAAATTTGACAAACTATTTCTTCCAATCCACGACATATACGATCAATCTATTTGATCCCATGGGGTCACGTGAGACTCCTCTATAATGGCCTATTTCGGTTTTCGATGACTCGGAGCCATTTTTAATTAGTAGCATTTTTTGCCTGCTCCAAAAATTCTCAGTTGCTTGCAAGGAAAAATTGCAAGATTGGCTAGAATTGATTCGGTTCGTCTTATGCACAAACCAACATCGCGAGCGCGTTCGGGTGGGCAGTTTTATGCTAGGCATGCCCCTGTCATGCATCTCAAAGCACCAAAACTTCGAGATTCATACCCTACCGACGCAATGTAGAAGTTGCTTGACAACTTTTTTGACAATTTTTTTGACAACAATGACAATTTTTGCTCAAATTGTATCTAGTCTCAATCTATGACCCCTATGAACCGATAATGACTCAAATAATTATCCATGATTATACAAGAATCAAGAATGCTCATGATTGACCAGGGACACATCACATATACTCAAAACATAGTCACAAAACATTGACACACAAAATAGTCACAAAACATTGTCACATATTATTCAAAAATTTGCCTCTAAATATGGTCAAATCAGCTCTTGGCTATTTGATTATACAAAAAATTATCTTACAAATCATCTCATGGGATATTATACAAAATTTGGCATTACAATATGTGTGATTCAGCTCATCACCATTTTAATATACAAAATTTGGCATGTACATATGTACAAATCAGCTCATTGCCACTTAAATATACAAAATTATGCCCCTAAACATGTAAAAATCAGCTCATGGGCATTTATATACACAAAAAATGAATATAGAACAATTCATCGACGATTTATATAAAATTCTCAAAATCATTCTACTCTGAACCGTAGAATCAATCAAGTGAGCCTTCAAGATCGACTCTAACCCGTATTGTGTCAAGTATTGCCTCGTGGTCAGATTCATGAACTTTCCATAAAATCTTGTTATGAGGTCTACCACGATACTTCATCAAATTTATATTTGTTGCAACAACAAGGTTAGAGAAATGAAGAATATGTTTGTGTGTTTCAAAGTCCTCGAACAACCAAACATCATAATTCTTGATAGGGTATCTCCAAAGCCATGTTCCTGTCATGAAAACAGACCCTATTGGGTACTCAATACCCTCTCCGTCAATGATTGTGGTTGTCAATTTTCTTTTAGGTTCAACACAACGACACAAATAGTAATTTGTTCCTTCTTCATTGTTCTCTTCTGCAACAACTGCATACACATGACTTGCATTTTATAAAGTGTTAATTAATACCAAAAATAAAGTATGATGTACAACAAAATGAACCAAAAAGAATATTTGCAAAAAAATTAACTCAAAAAATCACCTGAATCCACTAGGTCGAATACATGGTCAAAATCCACTGATGTCTCCATCTGGCTCAATTGTAGTGCTTTGGAAATTTGATATGAATCAATGGGAACCAACGGTTTATAAGACCATTTGTCAACCCACTCTTGTGATTCACATTCTTCCCACAAATAATACATGCATGAAGAGCAAAAACATACCATCTGTCTCGTATAAATTACCAGTGAACTTGAATTTGAACTCATAAATGAGTGCATGTCACTCGATCCTGCAACTGTACAACAATCTAGATAGTTTTCAATGTTAGATTCAGTGATCAACCAAAAATATCTACGAACCAATGACGTACCTGGATTACCTAGACCCATCGTAGACTTACACCATCACACAATTGTTTCTGCATCTACCAACTCAGCACCACCTTCGTACTTCAATTCTTCCCTGTCTAGGGCTCTTTTCACACATGCTCCTGCACCATCGTGCTCTCCCTTAACATGTCCAGCCTCAATGAAATTCTAAAAATGTTGTACACTGCTAGTCACATGCATCCTTGTCAACCAATAAAACATCCTTGCATTCTTGAATTGTGTGGTGCAATTATCTGACCATATTTAAGTGTCAGTTGTATCATATATTCCTTTCCCTTAAACTATCATAGAAAACTTTAAAGCATCCTTGTACAAACTCTGATGAACGAGTACGATCATCACTTATGTAGAAGTGATACTCTCTTACAACCTTTCTATCCTCCTTTGTGCTATCATCTGCATGCATGAATGCTATGTGTACAAAAATAGAAATTTGTGTAGAGTGATAATACATGGCTTACACTTCATTTTGAGGTTGTAGTGTATAATTTTCAGCGAAATCAACGATAGAGATAATGGTGCCAAGAGGAAATGTGTCCTTACATAACTTGAATTGTTCATCTAACCATCGAGCTCTATGTGTATGCATTATGTACTCATAAACTAGTTTCTCTTGAAATATTTTCATAAATTGAGCTACACATATATCATTTTTCACTAGCTCGCATCTCTTCAAATCTTTTCCATCTTTAACTCCATATGTGACTATCTTGTATTTTCCGAAAGAAACTAGTTTCGTACCAATTTCATGTGTGCTCTCCAAATGTATGCATCTTAGTAAACATTGCAAACCACCACATACAGCACAAGAATCTTCCAAACAAGGCATCTTATAATAAATGCAAACATCATGTCTATTACGTAGCACACTTGAAATAAATTATGTTGCTGACTTAGGAGGTGCTTGTATATTACATTCCTGCAAAACATCGTTAGTGTGCAAAGTAGAACAAATATGACGAAAAATATCATAATGCATGAAAAATTCAATATGCATCCTACAACAACACGTGGTGCGTACATGATTAATCTTAATATAAAAAGGTTTGGCCATTTCAAAAAATCTTTGAGAAATTTTTATTTGAGGAAACTTTTGAAGGAATCTTTCATAAAATTTAGTTTAAGTCATATCCAAATAGTGTTTCGCATGTGGCTCACGATTTTTAGACCCAATTCGTCTTCTAACAACATCTCTTTGGTTGGGCGATACTTTTATGTTGTCATGCTAAAAAAATTTAATTAATGTTTTTAGTGCATCTATAACAACCTTGTCTTTGCGTGGTAGTCTACCCGAGAATGCCTGAAGAGAATTATTGTTAGGTTCCTCTATTTGTTCTCGGCTCTTTAATGCTTTACTTAATGTTGTTCTACTAACGTTTAATGACTTACTTGTTTTGTTTATCAAATGATCTTTTTTTATTTTCTTGCTCATTATGGTTGATGTAATGACACGTCGAGTAGCATTAGAATCTTTACTACATGATTTTGAACCAATAGATTGATATGCATCAAATAGATTTTTGACAATAGTTCTTTCACTGTTACTTTCAGATGATCTTAGGCCTAGAATTTTCATTGTCTCTCTAAAATTCAAATTTTTAATCATTTGAACAATTAATTGACATCTTGCAGTTTGATTTAAGTTTTTAAAATAGTTTTGTCATATTCTTTTAACCATTCTCCTACAAGTTCGTTATTCATTTTATTGGGCATTGACTTGAATATATTATCATCAATGTCAATTAGATACTTTGGTTTCCTACGAATGATTCTAGGAGGTGTTAACATCGGTGCATTATGTACATTCAATTCATCAAGTAGAGAAGGTGTAATATGTTCATCATTTAATTGATTATTCAATGCAGTATCTTCTTCAATTGCATTAGGTTCAAACGGTAAATTATCAAATGTTTCTTCTTCAATTGCATTAGGTTCAAACGGTAAATTATCTAATGTTTCTTCTTCAATTGCATTAGGTGCATTATATTCGTTTGGTAAATCGAATTGAGATGTTGAGGTTGACATACCTTCTTCTCCCATTGTTCTTATGTCATGCAATTTCTTCATACATTGCCTTTGTCTTTCCTTTTGAGCCTCTCGTTGTTCCATCGTTCCTCGCTTGTTCTTTCCCATGGTTGATATTAGTTGACCTAAATAGAATCATATTACATATATATGTAAAGAAAAGTTCAAAAATAAATAAATAACAATAAATATGCATCTTATCACTATTTTTTGGAATCAAACTATTAAACAATCACAATTCAATCATTTGAAACCATGCAAAAATAAAAAAACTAATAAAAACAACAATTCAATCATTTGAAATCATGCAAAAATAAAAAATTCACTTACTTTTATGTATACAATAGTGATAGAAGTGCAAACACAATTCCAGTGGGGCCTTCAACGACCTCAAAAACTTCTTTTGAGGCCGTTGAGGCTCTTGGGCAACTAAAAGTATGTCTATAAACCGTGTACGCGCTACATTAATAACCATGTACGCACTGTTAGACCATAAAATGTTGACAAGCCCAACAGTATTCTTTTTTCCCATTCTGGGCTAATAAGTAGCACGCACGCACTACTAATCCTAAAAATGTTATCGCAGGGTAACGAATAATGGGAATAGTACCCCGTATGCGCTTATGAGTAATAAGTACCGCGTACGCGCTACTAAACCTTAAAAAAGTTATGGCAGGGCATGGAACTAATAGTTTCAGTACCTCATACACGCTCTTGAGAGAGGTAGAGGGAGAGAGAGAGAGAGAGAGAGAGAGAGAGAGAGAGAAGAGGGGGAGTGGGAGAGAAGAAGGGGTATGGAGGAAGGGAGAGGGAGAGAGGGAGAGAGAGGAGAGGGAGAGCGAGAGAGGGAGAGAAGGAAGGAGAGAGAGAGAGAGAGAGAGAGAGAGAGAGAGAGAGAGAGAGAGAGAGAGAGAGAGAGAGGAGGGGGAAGGAAGGGAGGGGAGAGGGGGGAGGGAAGGAAGGGAGGGGGGTGAGAGAGAAGAAGGGGTATGGAGGAAGGGAGAGGGAGAGAAGAGGGGAGAGAGAGAGAGAGAGAGAGAGAGAGAGAGAGAGAAGAGGGGGGTGGGAGAGGGAGAGGGAGAGAAGAGGGGGGAGGGAGAGAGAGGGAGAGGAGAGGGGAGGGAGAGAGAGGGAGAGAGGGAGAGAAGATGGGGGGAAGGGAGAGGTAGAGGAAGGGAGAGAAGAGGGGGGAGGGAAGGTAGAGAGAGAGAGAGAGAGAGAGAGAGAGAGAGGTATGGAGGAAGGGAGAGGGAGAGAAGAGGGGGGAAGGGAGAGAGAGGAGAAGGAGGGAGAGAGGAGAGAGGGAAGGAGGGAGAGGGAGAGAGAGAGAAGAGGGGGTGGGAGAGGGAGAGAGGGAAGGAGGGAGAGGGAGAGGGAGGGAGAGGGAGAGAAGAGGGGGGAAGGGAGGGAGAGGGAGAGGAGAGGGGAGAGAGGGAGAGAAGATGGGGGGAAGGGAGAGGTAGAGGGAGGGAGAGAGGGAGAGAAGAGAGGGGAGGGAAGGTAGAGAGAGGGAGAGAGGTAGAGGGAGGGGGAGAGAAGAGGGGGGGAAGGGAGAGAGGGAGAGAGGGAAGGAGGGAGGGAGGGAGAGAGAGAGAGAGAGAGGGGAGGGGAGAGGGAGAGGGAGAGAGAGGGAGAGAGGGAGAGAAGATGGGGGGAAGGGAGAGGTAGAGGGAGGGAGAGAGGTAGAGAAGAGGGGGGAGGGGGGAGGGAAGGTAGAGAGAGAGAGAGAGAGAGAGAGAGAGAGAGAGAGAGAGAGAGAGAGGCGAGGGGGGAGGGGGGGAGCGAAGGTAAAGAGAGAGAGAGAGGCGAGGGGGGAGGGGGGGAGCGAAGGTAAAGAGAGAGGGAGAGAGGGGGAAAGGGAGGGAGAGGGAGGGAGAGGAGAGAGAGAGAGAGAGAGAGAGAGAGAGAGAGAGAGAGAGAGGAGAGAGAGAGAGAGAGAGAGAGAGAGAGAGAGAGAGAAGAAGATGGGGGGAAGGGAGGGAGAGAGGGAGAGAAGAGGGGGAGGGAAGGTAGAGAGAGAGGGGGGGAGAGTGGGGGGAGGGAAAGAGGAGGGGTCTTAAGGGGTCACAGGATACCATATGACCTCTTAGGAAACAATACGACCTCTAATGACACCTAAGGGATCATATGGTGGGCTAATAAAATGATATATTAAATTTAAAGTTATGAATATAACATCATACAATGAGACTCCAAGCGAACAAACAACGAGGCTTCACTAAAAATCAAGTGTAAGAGCTTGACCTAACCCTAAGAGTACTTCCTAAGTTCTAAAACATATGATGTTATTAAATTTGCAAGGTTATAAGACTGATCTCAATTGTGACTATAGGAATTACACACTTGATTTCTTTCATGGGTATGTACCGTTCCAAGCTGTTTGACAAGTGATGATCATCATATACTACCACTGCCATGCATAAAACAAACTTTAATTTCTTTAGGTGACAGGCGTTGTGTAACAACATGGGAACTCTCGCATACTCACCACTATCATTCTACAGGACATCATCTGTGTTACTCTCCCTCTTTCTCTTCCTACCTGTTGTTTTCTTCTGAAAAACATATTGTAGGTAGAGAGAGGGGGAGAGAGGGAGAAGAGGGAGGGAAGGTAGAGAGAGGGGGAGAGGTAGAGGGAGGGAGAGGGAGAGAGAGGGAGAGAGAAGAGGGGGAGTGGGAGATAAGAAGGGGTATGGAGGAAGGGAGAGAGAGAGAGAGAGGGAGAGAGGTAGAGAGAGAGAGGTGGGGAGAGTAGGGGAGAGGGAAAGAGGAGGGGTCTTAAGGGGTCACAGGATACCATATGACCCCTTAGGAAACAATACGACCTCTAATGACACCTAAGGGGTAATATGGTGGGCTAATAAAATGATATATTAAATTTAAAGTTATGAATAGAACATCATACAACGAGACTCCAAGCGAACAAACAACGAGGCTTCACTAAAAAGCAAGTGTAAGAGCTTGACCTAACCCTAAGAGTACTACCTAAGTTCTAAAACATATGATGCTATTAAATTTGCAAGGTTATAAGACTGATCTCAATTGTGACTATAGGAATTACACACTTGATTTCTTTCATGGGTATGTACCGTTCCAAGCTGTTTGACAAGTGATGATCATCATATACTACCACTGCCATGCATAAAACAAACTTTAATTTCTTTAGGTGACAGGCGTTGTGTAACAACATGGGAACTCTCGCATACCCACCACTATCATTCTACAAGACATCATCTGTGTTACTCTCCCTCTTTCTCTTCCTACCTGTTGTTTTCTTCTGAAAAACATATTGCAGGTACTCTGACTCATCATGTTGTTTTGTTGACACTATTTTTCACATCTGCTCAGCTCATTAAAAACACATTTGAGAAGAATATTGCTACAGGTTTCCTTGTTTGTCACGGTAATACACCCGTGGTTCAATTTCAAACCCTATTCCTCATATTCAATATACACACAAAAATTCATCAGTCAATTTTTTTAGGAGAGGATACATGATAAAAATCAAAGAGGAAGTTGCAGACAAGAAATAAATTCACTTACTTCTATAGAAGTGCAGACACAGTTGTAGTGGGGTATGGAGGGAGAGAAGAAGAGAAAGAGGGATGGGGTATGGAGAGAGAGAGAGACCTTATATGCGTTTGAGAGGGAGAGACGATACACTTACATGTGTATATATATGTTTAATATATTATATATATACATATATTATATGTATATAAATATATTATATATATACATATATTATATGTATATAAATATATTATATATGCAATTTCATATTATACACATATTATATATTACATATATTATATGTATATACACATATTATACATAGAATATCATATTATACAATAGCGCGTACGCGCTGTTTATAGGGAAACAAGCGCGTACACGCTACTTACACTATAAGTACTCCGTACATGCTTTTTAAACCATAAGTACTCTGTACGCGTTTTTGACTATTTAGGCTTGGAAATAGGCCTAGATGACAAAGCTACGGATTGGAAGTTTGATTTCCTTCCATTTCTCTCATTTTTGACGTGTTTTATTTTATCAACTTGGTTTATCGACTTTGTCATTATCAGGTTTACACTTCATAAAGTGGGTATTTTTAAAATTGCCACCATATTTTCACCCATCTTCTGAGCTTTCTAACCATATAATTTGTTTTCAATTTGAACAACAATAACATATTATTATTGAATTTCTTTTACTAGTGTCTCCATAGTTCTCATAGACATAGGTGCACCATTTTTTGAATAACTTTTGATATACTTGTCCAAATTTAAAAAACTTTATATATTACTGTAGTGCACTTGATTCTTTATAATTTAAAAAAAAAAATTGTATTTTCGATCTATTTAGTGCAACTTATGCTTCGCGCACGAATAGGTACTGAATTTTCAGGATGTGTTTGATTGGAAAAATCATTAAAAAAAAATACTCAACAAAAAATTACAAAAAAATACACATCTTCTATTGCTCACTCTTAACTATCTTTCTGCCAAAGGATTTGTCAAAATACTAAATCTAACTATAACTTTTTGATGCGCACGTTAGACACTATGTTATGTTTTTCAAAAAAAAAAAAAAAAAAAAAGGTCAAGTACTACAATATTTGTTATTTTATTATCTTGATATCTTGAGTGGATGACTTTCAAATTTTGCCTCCAAATTCAAGTTCACTTGAGGAAAAAAAGTGTCCACTTATACCCCTTTTTGACCACCATTTTTGTGCACTTACCCTGCGGTGTATCTTTTGATACTCAACATGTGGGAGCGCTTGATGTGATGATGACTTCACTCATATCAACCTTTTAACTTTGTGTAAGTCTTCTGAAATCATTGCTTCGTCTCAATCACTTGCATTCATGAGCTTTCACCTGGCTATACTGGCAATGATTCTTGAATTTTTGAAAGAAATTCAAGATTGTAAAAGTTCTTCTCGAGTGTGTGACGCTAACGCTTATCTTTTGCTTTGATGTTGATATTTGTTTGTCACGCTAATTCCTTTGTCTTGATGTTGCATTTGGTGTAAACTTTGTCGTCGCATATGCTTGACCCTCATCGCACCTTGAAGTGCATATCGCACCTCGAATGACTCCTATTCCTGCTTTGCATGAGATTGTGACGTGACGACCCCATCAGCTACGTTGGAAAGACCTGGATCATTGTCGTAGACCGCCTTCGCGTTGTCACGACTTTTGTATGCGAATTGAACTATATGAAATGCTTTGCTGATTGCTTCCTCGAAGAGATAATCTATCTCTCTCCCATCCGGTGCGGTAATCACTCTTCTATCGAGATCATAATGCCTCGTGCATTCAATGGTGAGATCGTTGCACTGTGCTGCTAAAGGGATGTCAAATGCCTTGACGATGCCACTTTCCATCATCGCTTTCGCAGGTCCTGTTAGCCTTGTAGTGTAAAGTGTGCCTTGAAATTTCTTCGTTTTGATGCATCCACGGTTCGTGTCACCTACATTGCCCTAATACAATGTGAACTTTGACTCCACAATGACGCTTTTCGAGTCGCCCTTGATGAGTGCTCATCACGATCCTACCATTATGTGTCTGCGAGAATTGACTAAATTAGCATATGATAACATTTTCTTGCAAATAAGCAATCAATTTATTAGTCATGACTCGACCTCATATAGAAACAAAGCACCCAAATAACAAAGATGAAGATGAAAATCATCATTAAAAAACTAAATTTATCCTATCACAAGGTTGATCTATCTTATAACAGTGTAATTGAAATGTAGAAACTTCGAACTTAATGTTGATTGCTTCAAACCTTCACGATTCTGTCAATTAACCAGCCTTATGAAGCAACCTGAATTTATGTAATGTTGTTATATATGTCACCGAATGGAGGCACTCAATCTGATGTAGAGATCACTGACTATGATATTAAAACCTCAAATCACCCTTCTCCTTGTCAAAATCGTGAAATGATGAGCAAATTCATTCACATGGAAAATCGGGGTGACTGTATTATTGATCAAGTTCAAAATCCAGCATGCATTGGGCGAATTTGGGTAAGTTGAAACCTCCCTTTGCTCAAGTTGAAATAACTGTCATCGAAGTATAATACATCTCTGATAATCAAGATCAGTTGCTAGTAACAAATGAAGTCGTTGATAACAAGTGAAGTCGCCAACCTTGGAATAGAGATGACAATCGCTGAAGTTCGCCAACCCTAGAAGTGAAATCGATGGCCTCTTTCTTGATTGAATTCGTTGTGCGACTTATTAACATGCAACCTTTAATGAATATGTATCGCCGAATATAAGTGATCAAAATTTGACCACTTCGAATGAGGTTGCTATAGCAATTATGTGCACTTAGTGACAAAGTCGCATTGTTGATCTCAAGAGTTTGTTCGCTGTCCACAGGTCACAACTACCAAAGCCGCTACCCTTATTTGCTTTCCAAATGGAGATTGGTTGTTTGCCTGTACAAAGAGATTAAGATCTCCCTTTGATTCATCAATTATCGCTGAGCTGATCTCAAATGATAAAGATCGCAGCAGTCCGAAGGGTGGATTCGCTGATGATGTGATCTTAGTATCACTGAGATCAAGAGATCTGCAAACCGTCCAAATCGCACATGCTCAAAGATGAATCGTTATTGCCAATGATCAAAATGTAAGTCGCCGATGTTGGTGAAGTCGATATCTGCTTTGATGTCAAGTCCCCAGCTTAGATAGTAGATTCGCTCTAGTTTGTCCCTAAATTGCTGTTCACTCTTGGTAGACCGCATCAATTTGTAATCGCTCCACACAAACTAATCATAACCAAATCGATAGACAAACTGAAAAAATCGTTGTTGAACAGCAGGCAGAGATGAAGTCACACTGTGAGTAAATAATTTCAAAATGAGAATCGCTGCCTTTCCAAAATCGCGAGTTGATAAACAAAATCGCTGCAAGTCAACACAACATCACTGCTAATGAATTGCTCTATAATTACCTTAATCAGATCGCCTCAACAAGTAATTAGCTAATATCTTGACAGAAGGGGGGACAAAAAGTTGAGTCGGCCTTATGAAGGCAATATCGATTTTGAAATCGACCAAATGTAATGATCGATTTCATGCTTATAGTCATCTTGAATGTATAGATAACCCATCACAAGGCGACCTGCATTAAATGGACTGTGTCAAAAAATTATGACCTCTTGTTGCCTTTCATTTAATGACACTATCGAATTTACAAACATAGGCGACTTAATCGAATTATCCATGCGTCGTTGAATGCCTTCTTTCATATGCTTTGAATTGCCAAATGTATTGTTCGCCGAGTTCACCACCTTCATTAAATATTTTTCAATCGATCACCATGGGGGGTGCGTTGAATCTTGCATTCAAACTTGTGAGCTGGCCGCTTTGGGTCTTGTGAGCTCCATCGAACTTGAATACCAAATGCGTCTCATTAAATGTCTCTTCATCGACCTCTTGAGTCATCATGTTGAACGTGATGTGAAGGATATGTCGTGCAATGCAAGTGTGGGTATAGCGCTCGTAAAGTGCTTGCAAGCCGTTATCGTTTCTCTCCATTGCATTGATTTCACGACCTCATCGCGTGACGCGCCTTTTCATACACTTCTTTCTTCATTTGCTGTATGACTTCCTCATCAATTGATTAATTCTTCAATGCGTGATGTGTGTGAGGCATGACTAGCGCAATCCTATCGCGTAAGCGCAAAGGCTTCGGGTAGCATATTAAAAATCTATGATAAGTGCGAGAGCAACGCGTGATGAGAGCATGACAGCGATGCATAAAGGCAATGTGTGATGATTAAGCACAATAAGTGCAATGCGATGAGTGGAAGCAACGTGCGAAGCGATGCGCGATGGCAATGTGAAGGCGAAGTGGAATGGCAACGTGATATCGCTACGTGATCGCAACGCGAAAGCAAAGTGCAACAACAATGCGAAAGCGAAGTGCAACAACAACGAAGCATCGCTATGAGAGCAATGCGTGAAGGTAGCGCGTGATGACAACGTGCGACATATTTGAAAGCAAGGCGCAAAGGTAGTGCACGACAACAATGCACGATGTATTTGAAAGCAAGGCGCAAAGGTAGCGCATGACGTATTTGAAAGCAACGCGACATGCGAAGGTGTCGCATGACAATGACGCACAACGTATGTGAAAGCAAAGCGCGACATATGTAAAAGCAAAGTGCGATGTATCACCATGCCTTAGTCAAAATTTTAAATTTTTCAAATTTTTTTAAATTTTAAATTTTTTGGGATTTTTTTATTTTTTTGTATTTTTTTATTTTTTTATTTTTTATCGATAACAGATATTACAATTTCAATTGCTCTGCAGCATGCCACTAACTTAAGACAATATGGGGTCTCGCCCCTACAATATAGTCGCTTTTGACTGGAGCTTAGAACCAGTGGGGTCACATGTAGCATATCGATCCTTCATATCCATAATACTCCTTATATCTCCCTTCTCCTTATATCTCCATAATACTCCTCATATCTCCCTTCTCCTTATCTCTCCATACACCTTATATCTCTTGCTCCTTATCTCTCCACACTCCACCTTATCACTCCATCTCAACTACTTATCCCTCCTCTTGGACACCTTATCACTCTAGCAGGCAACGGAATCGCGCAGGACTTGGAAGGGGCATCCACACAACTGCACCAAGGAAGTAGCGCAAGGGACGACCGCCATCCAACGGTCGTGGGAGAGAAGCACCAATCGCAGGGGAGGAGGTACTGCGGTCCAAGCACACACCATGGCACGAACAGGGAGACACCAGTGCAGGGGACATCACTCGGGTAAAGAATCGAACCAACGACCCACTATCAACAGTGGGATGCAACTTGTCGTTGCACTGCAGGGTTAACCCCTTTATTTTTATTTTATTTTATTTTATTTAGATTTTAAGACACTTTATTTACAACTATACTTAAAAACGTTGGGGTCCCCATTTGCAATGGGGCGATGTGTGAAAACATCACAACACATATATACACATACACATACACATACACACACACACACACACACATATACACACACACGTATATACACATATATATACACATATACATATACACATATACATATACACATATATACATACATACATACATACATACATATGTGTATGTGTATGTGTATATGTATATGTATATATATGGAAAGAAAGAAAAATGGCTAAAAAATGCTACAAAACTAAAACTTAAAAGAGAATAAATGTGAACAAAGGTGGAAAAGAGGACAAGATGGCTAGGAGGAGAAAAGGAAATAAGGGAAAGGATAAAGACCCAAGAGAGGGAGCAAGAGAGGGGAAGGATAGGAGAGAACGTGGACTAAAGAAGGAAGAGAGGGAGAGGTGAATGGAAAATACAAGCGCAAAGAAAATGAAAGAAAGATCAAGACGAGTGATGATGGTGGGTCTTGAGGATAGACAACAAAGGTTGCCAAGAGAGACTTAAAATCCACCCATCATCGTGATTGAGGTTATTGGGATGATTACTAATTTCAATTGCCTCCATAAGCTTCTTTTTGAAGAAGTTATTCTCCATAAATAGGATTTTGATCTCCTCTAAACAAATGTGATGCTTGGTCGATGAGGAGTGCTCACATAAGGCAGATTTAAGAACACGCTCGTGCTTGATATCAACACAATGTTCTTTTATTTTAGTGAAAAAAGACAAGCCAGTTTCTCCTATGTAGGGGGTACCACAAGAGTAAACTACCTTATAGACTCTTGAATCTAAAAGGGCATCCCTAAGGTCTTTAAGAGGGGGGATACAATTCTTTAAGGTAGAAAAGAACTTGAAGGCACAATGAAGATATTTTTTAAGCAATTTTTTTAAGATCTTGTGAGAGAGATGCCTTCAACATAAGGAAGGGACACACGCGGGAGCAATGAAGGTTGTGAGGAGAAGGGGTTGACGATGGAATGGAAATGAGATTTGGCTTGTTGGAAGGCTCTTGATATTTGCTTGTTTCTATAACCATTCCACTTAAAGACTTGACAACTAGAAGCAAGAACTCTTGGTTTAAATTATCATCGTCACAAATACAAGGGTCTCTCAAGGTTATGTTTTTTAGGATCCCAATTGTTTGGCTAGGGTGGTAATGAGAAGAGGAATGAAGATAAAAGTCAGTGTGGGTGGCTTTGCAAAACACCTGACGACTGAGGGAGTCATCAGGTTTTTTGAAGATTAAGACATCTAGGAGAGGTAAATGGTTGTCAGATTCCAATTCCTTGGTGAAGGAGATGATAGGGGCTAAGATATTGAGGTGAGCATGAAAGTCTTCTAACTTGTCTTGACCATGAGGCCAACAAGCATTAGTATCATCCACATACTGCTTCCACCACTTCGGTTTGAGGGAGAAAGAGCACAGGACAATTTACTCAAAATGTTCCATGTACAAGTTGGCGATCACCAAGGAAAGAGGGGAACCCATAGCTAATCCATCAACCTGCTCATAAATGACACCTTGGAAGAAAAAGAAAGTGGATCTCAAACACAATTCCACCAAAGAGACTATCTCGACAATAACTTTGTGTTTGATGATCTCAATAGATTCATGAATGAGAACCTTGGTGAAGAGGGAGACTATGTCAAAGTTCACCAAGATGTCATTGCTATCTAATTTGGTATCCTTGATAAATTGGACAAAGTGGGTAGAATATTTGATGAAGGAGTCACAATCTTTCTCAATTTTGGGTTTAATTTATTCCTATCCTTGGTCCTCGTGCTAACCCCTCCTCTCTCTCCTCTTTTTATTTCTATCTATGATACGCAACCAACTATCTTTCATCCCCTTGGACTCTCATTCATCCTGGTGATGGATCATGGAGTGTGATTTGAAACATTGATGATTAAAAAAGCTTGCACACAATCAAACCTAGAAACTACATACATTATTAGTGATGATTACTTTTCATGATAGTGCTCCAAAATATTAGATTTTGACTATGCCTCTTGTGAGGCTTTGCACATCTTTTCTATTATGTAAATGCACTAAAATAAAGTGTCATATAAATGTATACTTTTAGGGGGTTCCATGTTTTTACATCATGGGGGTTTTATTTGTTGTTCTTGTCAACTTGTTGAGGTCTAAAAGACCACTTGTAATTTGTCTTCGTTGACCACCTCTTGACATAAACATTGTAAGAAATCAGTTCTCAACATATATTTCTATAAATGCATTCATATAACATGCCACAAAATTGAATGTGTGTTTCTTATAGAGGGAATAGTAGATCTAATGTTGGGTCTCGTTCCCGTGCACGTCATTGTGCCCAATTTCAGTTAGTTTGCCACTATTACAATTCCTCATCGGCATTAAGGGGGGAATTATGACATTTGTATTGCCAATGCTTTCTATTTTAGTGGAGCAATGGAGGAATCTCATGGAGCCTTATGACTTCACAAATTTGCAAGGTTTTTTCATAGACCTACTCTTTTATATCGCTCATGTGGGGGATTCTTTTAATGGATTGATATTGTGAGATTCATGAACACTAAACACTTCTAAGTAGTGTACTACATGAAACTTGCACTTTATTATTGGTGTTCTTTGATAATCCTTGTTGAACACCAAACGCTTCTAAGTAGTGTACTATGTGACACATGTGCGTTGTTATTTGTGTTCTTTGATCATAGTTGTATCTCTTGATCTACATCTTTTGGAGGTTCATTGATTCTGACATACACTTGTTCATCTTTTAGTGGAATTTGTAGTTCTTGGCGCGCTTCATGAATTCTTCATCATCATGTTCATATTTGAAGGAGGATTCATCCTTTTCTTTCTATCTTTTAGAGTAGAGTTTTGTTCCTACAGAGTTTTCTCCCTTTCTTTGTTTATGAGAGATTTTTTATTTGTACCTGAATACCTAATTAGGCCATGTTGGCAAGACTCGTCATTTATTTTATTAGCTCACTCCCTAAGTTTTGCTCAAGGGAGGGTGTCAGTGTGAAAATTTGTTTTACCTAAATAGTTTGCTTTTAGCCTACTTAGTTGAGTCCTATTCACACTATGGTTAAGCTCACTTCTAGAGATGAGATATTCACTCCTCTCCCTATGGGAGGTTCGAGACACTTGTTATTGTATCCTCCACATATGTACACATGTGTCATCTACCTTGAGGATTACTCATAGTTGGTTCCTACCATCTCTTCTCACACCCTACTTGTATATATTGGGGTGTTGTAACTTTCTTTTTCATATCCTTTTTATGCATATTGGCTATTTTCTCATTTGTAATGTTTATGATTGTTATTTGGCTAACTTCTGGTGTATAATCTTGTTGGTGATTATTTGGCTATGTCTCTTGGATCTTGGATCCTCCAAAACCAACATCAATAAAGGAATTATCAAACTTATTCCTAAAGGGAAGAATGAGCAAACTATTGCAAGTTGGCAGCCATGAACCCTCCTTGATCGTTATATATATATATATATATATATATATATATATATATATATATATCTGTGTGTGTGTGTGTGTGTGTGTGCGTGTGTGTCTGTGTATCTTAAATAAAGAAATTATTATTATTAATTAATATAATCAACGAATGATTATTCAAAACTATTAAATATTTATTAATCAATAATAATATTCTTGAAATATTTAAATTAATATTATATTACATAAATTATAAACAATAATATTTGTTTATAATTTATGTAATATAATATTAATTTAAATATTTCAAGATAAATAAATATTGATTAATAAATATTTAATAGTTTTGATTAATCATTCATTGATTATATTAATTAATAATAACAATTTATTTATTTAAGATATATATATATATATATATATATATATATATATATATATATATATATATATATATATATATATATATATATATATATATATATATATATATATAACGATCAAGGAGGGGTCATGATAGTCCACCCTTCCTGAAATTGCTTGTCCTCAAGCAATTGACTATTTTCTCAAACCGAGTCATCTCCCAATAAAAACACAAGGTATACATAGATAAAGGTATGAAGCATACATGAAGTACACACACAATACATGTATTAAGCATAAATGAAAAATTATACACATGAATCATACACAAGGGTACACTTAAGGCATGAATCATTCATAAGGTACGTAAACAAGTAAATTCATGTTAAACACAAAGTGGGTGCAAATCAAGTAATACACATGAAGTTATTTAAACACGTGCAAAGTTTGAAGTATACATGGAAGTCTTGACGCATAGATAAAGTAATACCTATAGAAATATCCACAAATACACATAAGATATAAATTGTACACATCACATGGAGATGCAAAGAATGTATAAACACTCCTTGTACAAACCCAATACATTGAGCATACACATGAATACATAAGATCTCAGTCATACATACGAATACACATAAGGTGCAAATCCAAAGCATATAAGGCAAGAAGAATCTACATCAAGCATGGAGTATACACATGAATATTCACAAGGTGTAAAGCATGGTGAATACAATTAAGGTGTGCAATATACAAGTGAAATACAAGTAACACATGAATCATGTAGTGCATAAGCAGGGGTTTACATAAGTTATGAAGCACATAAAGTATGAAGCATGCACATGATTTTTATTAAGTCATGAAGAATATATGTATGTGGTTATGATAGAATCACTTATGTAGAACAAGCATACACTAGATAGGAAGCAATTGCGTGTAAAGCATACATGATACCTACACTTAGAGAATGCACATTGGGTTAGCATTCTGAAAACACATCAATCTTGAAATAACTATATTTAAGATATGAAGCATTTGAAAAAGGCATATAAAATGCACATGGAATAACACATTGAAAACATATCAATCATGATGTGAAGCCAGTTCAAGAGATAAAGCATACATTAGGAAGGTGTGTGTGACACAGATATGTTGAAAACATGACAAACATGGAGCAATCACATAATTATACAATACAAGTATACATGTACACATATAAAACATACAATGGAGCAAGCATATTGAAGACACAATAAACACATAACTATCCACAAATTATGAAGAGTATATACATTTAAGAGAAACATACATAAGGCATGCAGATACACTTAAAGCATGAAGCAATTCACTTAAATACATATCAAACATGTAGCACAAATCCATAAGTATATACATGAAGTATGAAATAGCACACGTGTAAACATAAAGTAATATACATAAGGCATGGAGCATTCACATAAAATACAAAGTAACATACCAATACATTGAGGCACAAAGTATGCGCATAAGACATGTAAGGCCTGAAGCAATACACAAATATATGTAGGGTACAAAGCACATATAAGAAAGACACTCTTGGAGTGGACATGTTGAAGACATATCGGTCATGAAGCAAAACCTAAAGACACAAGCCATACATATTGAAAAAATTAGACATGAAGCAACCTATGAATACACGTAGTATATATACAAGGAATACACGAAACATACATTAGAAAGGTGCATGATATAATCATGCAGAAAACATGACAACATTAAGAAATCTCATAAGAATTCATACAAGCATGAATGTAAATTATAATATAACTTGTGATGCCATTAAAACTTAAATCAATCCATCCCTTTTCCCAAAAGAGGGCTTGGCTATCTAGGGCGCTTGAAACCAACTCTCAAGTTAGCCAAGATTGCTTAACTCAGTCCATTCACCCTTGGGGCATGCAGCCTAGATTTCAGGAGGAGTATTTCACCCTTGGGGCATCCTATCGGATGGAATTACTTTGCCCCTCCCTAGCAACCCCCATCTCCCTTGGGGATTTGGAGAAATACGGAATTGATTATAGTCTTAAGACAGTTTAAAATATTTTGTATATCAACTATTTATTTATCTATTCATAATTTACTCTTCATTGCAGTTGGACTTGATGTTGAAGCGTACCTCAGATAGTCTTGCATGGCTGAGAATATAATATGTTGTTTCCAGTGATGTTACTAAATACTTAAGTGTTTATATCGAATACCAATGATTGGTTTTCTCATTTTGCTCCACGTGAGCTTGAGTGGTTTGGGTTGTTTGCCCTTAAATCATTGCCCAATTGTTCACTCATTTTGTTTACTTTTCTAAGCATTAATTAACTCCCTACAGGATGACGGGATCATAGCTCTAATACCATTTGTAATGTCCCCTACTATGTTTTGATCAATTTTAACCATAATTAATCTATTTTCAAAGTACTTATGACTTAAACTAACTTGATTAAGAGTCAACACTACTTTAACATGAATCAAATCTGGAATGTTCTATCTTTCTTTAGTCAATCAAGTACTTGCTATCTTACCATACTAAATAGTTAACCTTATTTTGATTCATTTATAGATCATTATGTATTTATTAATTGTTATTTATATGAATTATTACTAATTTCTAAAGGTATTATATTAACATTTATTATTATAAAAGCCAAACAAGGAACTTGAAGAACTCAAAGTTGCTTCGGCAAACTATGACCTGCTGGTCAATAAGGTAACTAATCTTCTTAAGTCTTTGTAGTTGTTATTTGTTGTTTAGGTCTTTTATCTAGTTTTTCGCTTTGTTGTTCCTTTCTTTTGTTGTTCATTCGGTTTACTGGCCTTTTTGCCAGTTTTTTGTAAGTTGTTTCTATGATGGTCTGGATGCTCTTTGCTGAACTATCTTATGCTCCTATGTTAAAGGTTTCGGGTCCTTAAAACCTATTTTTCATATTAATCAGAACATTTATTATTATCAATATCTATATTTACAATCGTTATATTATTCCTTACTTTGATATGAGTATATGTATACATAAATAAATAAGTAAATTAAGTAATATTAGCTATTATTTGTGTATTAGCTAATATCCTATTATATAAATTACTAATACTACTATTTAAACATTACTTGTTAGTAATATGTTTGGTGGCTGGTCACGACAGATAGATCTGACGCATGTCATATCTGGTCTACCACTATCATGATACTTGGTATCCTTATTAAATACACAATGCACTCTATATTAATATTTTAATTAATATTAAATTTTGCATAGAAGCACCATCGAACTTCTTATAGTAAGAATACATCCCCATGCATACCATCAAGGTCAAGGATGCTACCGCCTATAGCTTAATACAGTTTTGATCTGTTCTGATCGGTGGTTTCTATTTGTCCACATGGTGCCTTATCACTCGATCACAAGTCTCTAAATGTTTGGCCTACTTCAAATTAAGGCAATGTGATATGTAGATATATGTCTTGAGTCGACCTATTACCTCTACTTCCCTCCAATGCTCCTCCGCAAGCAAACCGCATGGCCCATATATATATATATATATATATATATATATATCCTTAATGGAATGGAATGATTGGAAGCCTAAGTCTTCCAAGGGTGGCGACCCGTGTCTCTCTACTAAGATTGTTGATTTAGTTGATAATAATATCGCTCCCTTAATTATTAAATAAATAACCAACTATCAAAACATCACTATATCAATTGATACGGGGCATGTAATATTAATTTAAATATTTCAAGAAGAATATTATTGATAAATAAATATTTAATAGTTCAGAATAATCATTCATTGGTTATATTAATTAATAATATTTAAATATTTCAAGAATAATATTATTGATAAATAAATATTTAATAGTTTTGAATAATCATTTGTTGGTTATATATATTTATTTATAATGATCAAGGAGGGGTCATGACATTGGCGACCAATTACCCTATTAAATACATCTTAGAAATTCATACCAAAGGCTTTAATTATCAAAACTAAACCTATTGCTCAAGGCATTGTGAGAACATAACAAATAGGATTTATAAAAGGAAGATACATACTTGATAGCTTAACGTTGGCTTGGGAGAATATGTCCAGTTGGCCCACCAATTAGGTCAAAATGCTTTGGTTGCGATACTAGATTTCAATAAAGCATATGATAGAATTTGTTGGAGCTTCATTCTTAAAATGCTTCAATGGCTGGGATTTGGACCAAAAGTTCAAATGTTGCTCAAAGATGCTAATGCTCACCTTATTATCAACAAGGCTATACTAGATTCTTTTGAGCTACAACGCTTTATAAGACAAGGATGTCATTTATCACCCTTTGATATGTTCTTACAACTAATGCCATGGGATATCTTATCCAAAAATCCTATCAGTTGAAACTTATTAGAGGAATTTCTATTCCCCAAAATAAGGTGGTTATTTATTCCCACTTTGTTGATGACAGTATGTTATTCTTGCAAAACTGTGAAGATGAATTGAACAATGCCTTACATATTCTAAACATGTATTGTTTTGTTTCCGGTTCTAAGCTAGTGTGCAATAAAATCAAATTTTTGATGATCTAGTTAGACCCTATTCCTCAATGGATTCCTAAGAGTGGAAGCAACTTAAACACAGAGAGATAACTAGATTTATTGGTATTCCCTTTGGCTTGGGTGTCTCTCTTTTTGAGATGTGGGGTTGGTTTTTAAACAAGCTCAAGAATAAGCTATTCAACTTGGGTAATACATTTTTATCTCTAGCTAGTGAGA
The DNA here is from genome assembly GCF_030272615.1 of Cryptomeria japonica. Lineage (NCBI taxonomy): Eukaryota > Viridiplantae > Streptophyta > Pinopsida > Cupressales > Cupressaceae > Cryptomeria > Cryptomeria japonica. Next base: position 722,207,754 of record NC_081412.1, read on the forward strand.
TTCAAGTGGCTAATAGGATTCTTATTGCTTCTCATGTCTATTACTCATCTTGTTGGATGCCATTCAAGCAAGGTTAATGTGCCAAATGAAATAATTCATATTTTTTTTGTGGTCAAAGTGGGATGGAATTGTTGGGTTCATCGCTTCTTCTTGGGCTCATTGCATCCAACCTAGACATAAAGGCGGTTCGAGCCTTATAGATCCCCAATCCCAAGAAAATTGTCTTCTTGCTAAATGGATTATTAGAGCTTCTCATGGATATGAATCGTGGAAAATTTTAGTTAGCCAACGAATTATGGAAGCTTCAACTAAGAGGAAGTGGAAAGATGTTAACTAGTTCGATAAAATGCTTTTATCTCCCTTTTTTTAAAATAAGAGCTTCTTTTCCTCTCCAATCTATATGGAAAGCTTGGCAAAGAGTGTGCCAATTTTTGAAGTGGAATGAGTCTTCCTTGCAACATGGTTTTAGTTTTTCTTCTATGTCAATATGGTGGAATAAACTGATTTAGTATCACAATCAACCTTTGGCTATTAGCTTTCCAAGAAATGTCCATTACTTGTTAAAAAAAGGGGTTAGATAATTTAAGGATATTTGGGATTTTGACAGACTTGATTGGGCATAATTGGCTAATATCAAAGATCATTATGGGATGAAAAGCAATTATAAATAGTTCTTGATTTTCATTTAATCATTAGTGCTTGTTGATCTTGCTACAAAATTATGCACTCCAAAGGAATGCTATCTTTTCAAGGATTGGAAATGATTGCCTATCAACCATTTTTATTATTTTCCTTAAAAAAAATTCATAACCATATTCTTCCTAATTGGCCTCTTACTCCTTGTTTGAAGCAGAAATGGAAATGCAAATTTAGCTTCAAGTTTTGGTCTAAAATGAGTTCTTAGATTTGGAAATCCAAGGCTAATTTTGATATCCAAGTGTTGTGTTGGAAAATATTACATTGCAAGCTACCTATTGGGGATAGATTGAAATGTATTATAGTTCAACTAGCTTGTGCCCTTTTTGCCACAATGTGGAAAGTTTGAAACATATCTTTTGGGATTGTCCATTTGTTAAAAATAATATCTATAGAGACTTTCCTGCTATTTTAAACCATGAATTGAATTGGAAAGAAGTTATCTTTTATTTTGGTATGCAAAATGATGTGATTGCTAATTCAATTCAGTAAGTTATCTTAAATAATATATGAAAAAATAGATCTGGTGTTGTGTTTTATAACAACTTTCATTAGGTAACTGGTAGTCCGAGGATTTACTTTGACATATTTCTTCAGATTGTATTTCTTTTTCCACAAAGTCAAGCCTTATGCAAGAGGAACATGAATTGTGCAGTTTCAGCTTGATAACAAACTAAGTCATTGTAAAAGTTTTATACAGCTTATGTAACTTCTAGTTCTTTCTTGCAACCTTGTTGCCGAGTTTTGATTGTATAATTTTTCACTTGGCTAAGTCATTGTAAGAGTTTTATTCAACTTAGGTTCTTTCTTGCAACCTTGTGGCTAATGTTTGATTGGACAACCTTCTCTAGCTACCTTTGGTAGCTTTCTCTGTTGTATTAATTATTTGCTTTGATCAATAGAAAATAATATATTATATCCTCATATAATAACTCTTAAAATATGAAATACTTGATTACTTATAAAGATTTGTACCTATTGACTATTTGATAACACCCTTAGATACTATTACCTATTTTTTGATTGGTAAATATGTTTTATATTATATTGTAAAATGTTCATACATAATGAAGTAAATAAGATTGTGGCTTCAACCACCGAAATGACTTTGAACCAGACTAGGGATCAAAATCTAGCAGTTTGCCCATTACATATCTACAAACCACCCCTTCATACTATATTCTATGCATTAATCTTTACTCATTGACAAGACAAAGACTAAGACCAGACCATCTACTCTTACGAACAAATTTTATCCATACAGATTATATTTCATTAAAAAAAAAATGAAAATAGATCTACCGTATAAAATAAAAATTAATTTTGTTTTAAGTTTTATTAAAAAAATTGAATTTGATTTTTTTTTAATTTTTAATTTTAAAGAGGAGCATTCTACAACTATTAGGGAGAATGAATCAACATAGGGTTTCAAGTTATAGAACTACCCCACAAAACGCACAGAAAAGGCCAAAAACATTTCACACGGCACCTAGAGACATAACTTGTAATTTGTTTCTTGTAATCTTTAACAAATAACCGAAGCCAGACACTAAGAATTATACGTATCATATAACAAAACAAAGCTGCAGGCTTCGATTCCTCTTTTCTCGAATTCCAAGGGTTTGTGTAATAAATTTCCTCTCATCACACGTCAAGGGTTCAATTTCCTGGTTCGATTGCTGAAGCTAATTCGAAAGTCAGGGTAAAAAACGTAAAACACAATGGATTGGGGGAGCGTTACTGTGGAAGATCTGGTGGATGCCCTTCAGGAAGTGGATTGGACATCCCCTCCGCGCCCTTTGAATGAATTCTTTTCCAGGTTCACTGTCCCTCGCAGTTTGTCCAAATGGAACAGCCGTGCCAAATGCAACCTATACTAGTAAGTTTGAAACAAAAATGGTTCCATTTTTCTGTTCCTTGTTTGCCGATTCTGAATTGCATATTTATGTGTTTATCGCGAATTTTTGTACGGTTTTGTATTGCGTATTTTTGTACAACTATGTATTGCGTATTCTTGTACATGTATCTGGAGAAATTTGTATTGTATTTTGTTTCTTTTGCCGCAGAGCCGAATGCAACCTCGAGTAGAAAGTTAAATTAAAAAAAAATGCTTGCTTTTTCCGTTCTTTATTTTGAGATTTTGTATTTCGCGTTTTTGTATAATTTTGAATTGAACATCTTTGTACTATTTTATGCCAAATGCAGCCTCTTACAGAGAGTCATAAAAATTATAATGCATTGATTTCACTGATCCTTATTTGCCAATTCTGTAACCCGTAGTTGTGTATATTCTTGAATTGTGGATTTTTTACCATTTTGTATGCTTATTATTGCATTTTTTTGTGTAACTATCTGCAGCAGGTTGAGTTGTTGTCTGTTTTCCTCATCAGTGTCAATTGCAGATTCTGCTAGAAAAAATGAAAGAAAAAGATCATTTATCATCCTGCTTCTTTTTCTTCTTGTTTAGTATTTGCATATGTTTGAACAATTTAGAATTTAGAATCATTTCATCCTGCTCCTTTTTTTTCTTCCTGATGATGGATCACTAAGTGTGATTCAAAAAGTCAATCAAATAAATGATCACAGTTTAATCCAAAAGCTTGTTTTCAAATTAGAATTGCATATATTTGTACAGTTTTGTATTGAGGTTTTTTTATACATCTACCTGGAACAAGTTGTGCTGTATTCTGCTTTTTATTTTTCCTGCATTTTAGTTACAAAATATAAACATTTTGATGGTCACTCCTTACCTGCTTATTTTGTTTTGCATATTTTGGTAGCAAGTCGTGTGTTATATCCAGTATCTCATTCGTAAGTTAATTGAAAAGTACTATGATTTTTACATTTCTTGTTTGTGAAGTTTTTATTGTGCGTCTTTCTACAAATTTTTAAAGATAATATTAGAGGGAGTTCTATAGGGGCACTCCTAGGAAAGCAAGATTCAGAAAACGTCCATAGGTAAAACAAACATACAAATACCTATCCAAACGCACACAACCAGACTTGCATACAGTCAAATGAAACACAAAAGAAACTGCCTACATACTAATTCAAGAAGCTCTAGAAGAGCCCTGCAGCCCTCCCACCAGCACCAAGTTTAACATCTAGACTTCCATAACCTTCAGCCTCCTACTTGACTCTTTCAGTGCATCCTTTTGCAGACACTGCTGCCTGCCTTGGTGGCTTGTGAAGATCACCACATCAAGTATCAAGAGCTGGAAGCTTCTTCCCATGAACAACCTCTGAACGCTGCTTGGTCTGTTGTAGAATGCCACCCTTGAAAGAATGAACCATGAAAACGCTTGTAACCTCCAGAGTGCCATGGCTGTTTGAAACTGAAAGTATTTTCACCACTTTCCTGATTTCGCTGCAGAATATTGACAGATTTTCATAGTCATGGTTCATTTCCTGCAATCTCTTCTTTCAATGTAGCCAATTCCGAACTTGTATCCTGAACATTCACATTCCCAGCAATAGCTAATCCATCTATGCTGGCATCTGGAAAACAGTCCTCCAACTTAACCAGTGGTGGGAACAACAAGAAGTCCTAAACTCTAGACTGCACCTCTGCACTAGGGATCACTTCATCGAATTTAGCAAATAAGTCTGCTAAAATGAAAGCCCAAGAATGAGCCAAACCAAAGTCTGCTAGACCTTTAGGACTGAGAATACTCCTGACCAAATTTAGAGACAGAACAGCTGGACATCTAAGATTTTTCTTCAGTCTACAAATTAGATACCTTGCCTCAATGAAAAAGATACCTGCACACTGCAGAAGAATGCTTATGAGCCATCATAACAGCTGAGCAGGCCCATATCGACAGTGATAACCAAATGCAACCCTTTTTAAAAAACAAAAGTTATCCTCAGCAACCGACTATAACCCCTGATAGAAGTCCACAAAACACTCTGCCACACACCATATTTGAAGAAGGTGATTTACATGCAGTAAATACCCAGGGATCAAAGCACACACATCAGTATGTGAGCTAAGCCCGCCACATAATAACATTGAAGCTCAGGATACGGACCAATCATTAGTAAACATAATACTTGATGAAAGCCAACCATCTCCTATCAAAACACCTCTCAAGGAGGCCTTTCATCAACAATAAATTTGCCTAGGCCTTCCCAAGAGGCTATATGGGTACTACAAGCAACATAAAAGGTATCTGTTCAATACCCATATTGTTTAGAAGGTCTGCTGAATATGCCCTCAAATTCATTACAGAGAAGAAGCATCTCTTCTAGAAGGTTATGTAGCCTCTAGTTTGGGCATGAGACATGTACAAGCTTGTAATCACACTAGTTGAATCATCTTTGGCAACAAACCACTTACACCCAAAAGATCTTGGTAGAGATATGCCAGCCACAGACTCCCATTCTACTTCATTGTTAGTCTTCAGACCCAGAAAAAAATGATCCACCTTTAACTAGAACTTGTCGGATCTCTAATTATTGATATATAATATATCTACTAAGGTTTAATTATTTTGGTATTGTGGATTTATTTATTTGTATTGATTGATTTTAATCACAATTTTTTTTTTCGATTTTTTTTTTCCTTGCTAAATTTCATCTGAATTTTAGTGTTTCCAAACACAAAGATAAAATCGAACATGAACATTAAGACCTTGTGACATAGATTCTAGGTGATTTTTATGAAGGTTTGTTTGATGGATGAGTGTGTAAATGTGATTTTTCTCTTGCTAGCTTTGGATTTTTTTTGGTACTTGGAGAATTATAGAGGGAAGAAGTCAAAGGTCATAATTCTTTTGCTGATAGCCAGTGTCAGTTGCTAGAACTTATGTTTTTCTCTTTAGTATCAAAATTACTTGTCTAGAGATGAGTATCTTTAGTACACACTACACCCAATGATGCCCAGAAACTGTCACTTTATATTTGTTGCCTCAAAAGATACCTTATTTTATTTAGATGATGCTTTGTAATTTTGGGAAGTTATTACTGAATGTTTATGATTTAATATGCTGTTTAAATTTGATGTGCAGCTACCGCACCAACTACTTCATAATCATAACATTCATTCTTGGTAAGTACAGTAAATATTGATATTTGTGGTTCTGTCATTCTGTCATGGTTGGTGTGTTGGGCTCACTTCTAACCCATAATTTTTAACTTTATTTATTGGCTACAGGGTTGGCTTTTGTGAGGAATCCCCTTGCGCTTTTGGCTGCTATTCTGGCAGGCTTCAGTATTGCACTTTTTAATGATAGGTAACAGGAACTTAATCTTTAAGGGTTTTGCTATTGTACTGATGTATATTGGACTTCTGTATTTGCCATTTTGTTTGATAATTATTTGTGGGAATTGAGTTGATGGTTAGAAATTTATTATGGTGATTTTTTTGTTCTTGGAATCTAGAGAAATATTTATTTAAACTCAAAAATCAGGGGCTTCAATGGTTATAAAGATTATATCACCTCTTGTACTCCCAAAAATGACTTCAACATTTTTCTGCAGGATAAAATGTGTCTTGCAACGGTAGTGTTGTGACCTATTTCACACATCGCCCCATCGCAGATGGGGACCCCCTGTTTTTGCTATTTAGGGTTTTGTCCTAGCTCTGCAGTTTCATAAATCCATTTTTTTTGAGAGTTTTGAGTTAGAGTTTCTGAAGTCATCTCGAGCCAAATAGAGGAATCATGTTTGAACGTTGTCAAAGTGCTTAGAAGATCTGAAGGACGAGGATTGCAATTGCTTTGGGTCATTTCTGACAACTTTCTATTTTTAGGAATTTCCGTTTTTTTGCTTTTTTCTAAATTTAGAAAGTTTTGTTTTTGGCACTTTGGGCACAGTCCGGAAAGCAACTTTTTTTGGCTTGTTTTTTGCTTTTTTAGCTTTTTGGTTTTTTCTGCTTTTTTGAAAGTGGAACGTGGGTTTTGTTCCTCAAGCCATTTGGTCAGTACCCTTGTCTTTAGATTCGAAATTTTTTTGCCTCTTAATTACAAAAAGAAAGGTTATGTTTTTTTTGCTTTTTTATGAGATTATGGTTTTGATCCTGAGGCCATATCATTACTACCCATGTTGTCAAAATTGAAGAATTTGGTCTTTAAGCAGGGTAAAAACCCTAATTAGTGTTTTGTTCTAGAAGATCATTCCTCAAACCATTTCATCACTGCCCATGTTCTCAGAATTGAAAAATTGTCTAAGTGTAAAAAGCAAGGTGGAAACCCTAATTAGGGTTTTGTTCCATATAATCCAGGTATGAACATGCCAGATCATATGTGAACATGGCAGTTTGAATGAAAATGGTTTGAAAGAGCAAGCATGGTAGCAAGGTCAAATTTGCCCAAGGACAAGGATGGCTAATGGAAGACAAAGTTCGCCCAAGTAATGTCTGAAGCATTTCTAACTCCGCTCAAGCAAGACATGGCCAATGGTAGGACATCCTTCAAGTCCGCCCAAGCTAAGGATGGAAGCATGAACATGGCACAAACGACAGGAAGTCTGCCTTGTCTGATCAACAACCAAGTCCGCCCATGTCAAGGCACCTTCAAAGTCCGCCTAGGCATATTGGAACGATGGCTAAGACTCTTCAAAGTCCGTCCATGCACAAACAAGGTTGGCAAGCAAACGTCAAACTCCTACCTTCAGTTAATAAACCCATGGCAAGGGTTAATCAAACTCCTACCTATGGTCAGATTGTCTAAGACAAAGCAAGTTTGCCTAGACATGATGTCTAAGTATTCTTCAACTCCGCCTTGTCCAAAGAGGAGCCAAGTACGCCTTGGCATGAGACTATTCAACTCCGCCTTGAAGGTAAAGAGCACTTGGCAAAGGAACTTTAAACTCCACCTAGAAAGACATAAGGTTGGCATAAAGCAATGATGTCTAGACATCCTCAAACCTCGCCCATCATATTGGAAAGATGGCAACACATTGTTAAAGTCCGCCTAGCCTTGAGGTACATGCCCAAAGCACTTCAAAATCTGGCAAGACACATGGTGAAAGTCAAAACAAAGTTGGCAAAGAAGCTTCCAAGTCTGCCAAAGCATGAGGAAGCATGTCTAATGAAAGCTCAAGACCATCAAGGATTAAAGCAAAACAAGGATCAAAGACATGGCATAAAGCTTATGAAGTCCGCCCAACCTTAGAAGATGAAGATGTCAAGAAGAAGTTGAAGTCCACCCTAGTAAGGAAGGTCTAACAAGCATGAAAGTCCGCTAGGCACATAAAAAGATGGCTGAACCATGGGTAAAGTCCAACATGTCTAAACACCTCTCAAGTCCGTCCTAGCAAGCTATCCTTCAAGTTCGCCAAGACATGGAAAATAAAGATTAAAACAAGGTGGTCTAACATGCTTCCAAGTCCGCCAAGGTAGAAAAGCAAAAGATTTTTGGCAAGACAAAGTTTGAAAAGAACGACTTGGCAAATTGAAGGGTTTGCCCACAAGGAGAAGAATAAAAAGCAAAACAAAGAAAAGTTTGGATGGCAAAGCCTTTGCCAAGTCCGCCATGTCTAAGAGAAGGCAAAGTCCGCCCTACCTTGGCATAATACCTTCCAAGACCGCTTAGACATGGCAAAAGGGTTTCAAACTTTGCCCAAGGGGATAAAGATTAAAGACATGATGATCAACTGGCCATGGCCAAGAGAGGAAAATGGCTAAAGGAAAAACAAATTTGAAAAAAAATTACACATGAAATCAAGGGTCAATCAACGAATGGGTTGGAAAATAAAACTTGACACATGAATTTTTTTCAATTATTTTCCAACACTCGGAATTATTTTCGAAAGGAAGATAATTTCAAAACTTCAAGAAAATTCAATTTGAAAGAAAGTTCTAGAAGATTCCTTAGCCAAGGATGAAAGTTTGGGAGAGAAATAAAACTTTCCATTTTGGAAAGATTAAAAACACTAAAACACAAAAAAATAATAAAAAACTAGAAAAAACACAAAAAACAAAGACGAAGCTTCTAAGTTTAAATTCCTTTAACTCTATATATTTTCAAACACAAGAACAAAGTGCTTTTTTCTGATTCTAAGACAGAATTTTCAGAATTAAAGGTGAATTTCAGTCACAAAGAACAATTTCAATGATCCAAAATCTGAATTTGACTGAATTCTTCTATTATTCTGTCTTATTTCTCTCAAAACTCATCAATTTCTAGACCAAATTCTTCACTTTCAGTCTGCTTTTTTCGCAGAAATTTAGCTTTTTGACAAGCTGAAAGTGAAATTTTCAAGAAAAAGGGTCTGAAAATTATAATTAAAATTGGCAAGTTGTCTTGAGAATAATATTGAATTTTCGTGTGTTATGCAGGTTAATGACCACCAAAGGAGCACCTTCCAGAAAAACACCAATGAAGTTTGCCAGTAAAGGAGTACAACTGGAATCCAAGATCAAATCTAAATGGAAGAATGTCATAGACACTCACCTTGGACATGTGGACTTTGAAGAATTCAAAAAGAGAATGTATGGGTATGATGGATACCTGCCGGCACCCATTGCTTGTTGGATGATGAGAAATGGCATCGTTCAGGCAGTTGGATTTCCTCTGGCTAAAAAATGTGCTGAGTTGATAGTTGAATGTGCTATTCATTACAATGTACAATCAAGAGAGAACATTGCGCCTGATGGAAGGGTTTTAGCTAATCTTTCAAAATTAGCCATTCAAGAGACGTTTGGAATTCCAAACTACAATATCTCCTACAAGACCAAAGAAGATACCAAGAGGATCTATGATAACTAGTTTGAACTCTGTGCAACAAATATTAACAAGTCATGGTTGGAAAAGAAATGACCCCAAGGGAAAATGCCAAAGAATTTGTTGCGCCCATACTTTAAAGAAGAATATGCTGATATCATCCCACTGCTGAATAGGGTAATGGGCAGCCCTGATGGAGTGCCATTTGAGACATGGATGTACTATTTCATTGATGAAATTACCTCGACAGTCAAGATGTTCAATTGGTCTTGCATAATCAACAATAATCTTCATGAACAGTTGATAAATTTGGAAAAGACAAAGACATTCTACATGAGCTCCTACATTATCTACTCATTGGCCATAAATTTTAGATAGTCTGGACTGGTCTGCAGAGGCATAGTTGGCAATGGAGAAAACGAATTCAAGTCTTATGATTGTTACCCGCAGTTGAAGCTTAAGGAGAAGAGCCATTTCAAGCGAGTCAATGATGCATTTTCTGATGTATATCACAGGGTCATTACAAGGAGGAACTCACCAAAGGTTATCTACAGAGGCCAAAAGTTTAATCAGCAAGTATGGATCGTGGTTTATCTCGTTTCCGAAATTTACATACATAAGAGTTCAAGGTTTTGACGGTCGTCCTTACCGACTTCGATCTATCCAACCAACAGAATGGTCCTACTTGAAGTTCTTAGACAATTAGAAACATATCAGAGCTTCAAAAGAATAAGATAGAAGGTAGCTATATCCTTTCCATTCTTTATTGGAAATATGCAAGACTCTTATCCGACACCACAAGCAGCTGAAAGTGCCAGGCTAGAAATGTAGTGGTATCCCTTTACATTCTATTGATATAGAGCTAACTATGATCCTCACAACAATATTGGATCAGTGAATGGAGAAAGATTCAGACAGAGTAGACATGATTTTTGGGGAAACGCTGCAGATGAATTTGTGTTAGAAAATAGGATCTTAGGATACTAATCATTATAAACAAGATTATAAAGTAAATGAAATATGAAACATACATGCGTAAATGTACACATTACACAAGATATACATGGGGAAAACTTGGCTCCTCTTTACCTTCAAGTTCAATGAATCAAGCTCACTAGTGATGGCACAAACTCTGAGGCACCTACCCCTGATGTCTATTGGTCCACTCTTTCTTAATGTAATTTTCTCATTGGCTAAACTGTAACAAATCCTAATTAGGGTTCTCATTGTAAAATCTTGGCCATTGATGGAGATTCAATCTTGGCCATTCATTGTAAAGGAGCTCTCTATAAAAGCTTAGACTCTTCATTTGTAAAGACTAATAGTTAATAGTGAATAATTGGTTAATAGCTGGTAGTAAATAGAATAGCTAATAGTAAGTAGAATAGCAATTAGAGTAGATTAAGAAAAGGAAGAATTGTTGGTATGACTTGTAAATGAGATACTCTTTTCATTGAAGTTATGGTGAAATTTGTTATTTCAACAAGCCTCATGGTTCTACTTCTCAATTTATTTTCATGTTGATTAGATTGAATGGAAGAAGTTGTTGAATGTATTCATGTGGAATCCGCTTAGTCCATACCACCAGCCTCTTACTGATTGGGAGCGTGCCTTGCAACTGGAATAACATGAGCTTAACCTCGAATCGTCCTACACTCCTTGTTTATGCATTAACTTGAATGGTGATCAATGTTTGGCGGTATTGGTTCGAACATCTTTGAAACGTCCTTAGAAGATTGCATTGAGCTTGTGTCGAATTGTTCAAGTTGATGGTGAGACCTAGCTTGGTAGGATTCCACCTATTCATTTATCTATCTTCTTACATTCTTAGGATTAGAATAGACTCTCTCAAACCCTACCTCTTTTGCTCTTTTTTTAATCTTCCAATTGAGTAGATAGGACCTAAGTTCCAGCAAATCAAGCATTCAAATGCAAGTCCCCTTGTGATTCCAGCATAATCACATCAAACCAATGAGCTTATCCACACGTACTGACCCTACATTCATGAACCTTGGAGTCTTCTCAAATGATCCTTAAGCTAATCTTCAGCATTTGAGAGATTTTGTTCAAGAGAGGATAAGATACTTATGGTATTTTATTCTGTGTTCGCATGTGCATAAAAAACACATCAACACTGTCCCAACAAAACATCCCTAAAACTGAGAGGCAGTTGATCAGAACATGCATTAGAAGGTGTCAACTGATTTCCATGCTCACCCTTTCCATGATAACGCCACCCTTTAGACTCAAGACACAACTCTGAGTTCATTTGCTTATCTTCTTCTTGCTGTTCTTCTTTATCATCCAATAACATAAGAAAATCTTCCCATTAGCATTGATCAATCTCTTGACTGATGAACTAATTTACATAGAGATTTTAGACTTTGCAACATAAGAGTTCCAAGTGAAAACTTGCCCATTCAACCAGAGCATATACTGATTTCTTCTTCTAAAATACATAGCATCTTTGATGAAGAGGGATGGGGTACCAAAAATAACTCCACATACATCTAAAGGAATTTTATCAACCAACACTTCATTTCTAAACTCTGTATTGAGCCTCAAAATCAACTTAAATTGCATTGTAACAGAGATATACACTCTTGCTTCAATCACCCTAATTAATATTAATGAGGGTGGTTTTCAACCTTCAAGCCAAGTTCATTAACTGACTACTAAGAAATGATATTTGACTGTGAATATGAGTCAAACAAAGCATCTACCTTTTTACCTTTATAACTTGAATCTTGATGTGGAAAAGCTCAGAGAAGCAAAAATCTCATTTTTTTTTTTTATTATACCCAATTTTTGCGAATCTTTCCCACGGATGCTTTTTACCCCTAAAAATCTCATCTTTTTAAAAAAAATCATTGACTGCAATTTTCAACAATTTTTTTTTTGCATTTAAATTGTATCTGAAACCTTAACCAATCTCCTGCCAACTTGTGAAACCCTCGAAACCTGTGAAATGGCGAATTATTTTATGAATAGTGCAGTTTTACAATATTTTTAAGGCACAGCTATAAATGGGAGCTCGTTGGGACATGCATAGAAGGAACAATTAGTTGCAAATTTGTAGGGAGTCAGGAAGCGGTGCATTTGAGTCAAAGGTAGGCAATTTTTTGCTGTAACGCTACTGCAAATACACTCTATATTTTCATGCCATATAAGTAGCATTTACATAAAATTCAACCAGCACATACAAATATATGAATAAATTGTTAAATAAAATATTCAATGTGTACATCACAAGGATCTTTCAGTTTAAATTAACAAGATAAAAATATTAAAAACCATTAAATCTATCTTATTTTGGTTGGGCTTCTGTCCAAAGTGATAGTATTTTAATGTTATGACAATTGAATGGTCTATATTTCAAGGTTATATCTTCGCTTGCCATTCATACTTCATAGTTTGTGCCTATTTTATCATGGTTTAAGTTTATCTATATCAGATGCTAGGATTTCTGTTAATACTGTCAACACTGTCAATATGCTGTTACACATGGTTTTATTTTGTGTCTACTTCTTATCTACGTCAAATGTTAAATAAAATTTTCAAATTGTACATCACAAGGATCTTTCAATTCAAATTAGCAAGATAAAAAATGTTAATTTTTTGTTTGGTGAGGCTTCCATTCAAAGAGAATATTTATTGTTATGCTAGATGAATGGTCTATATTTTGAGGTTATAATTTAGCTTGCTGTGTCTACTTCATATTTTATGTCTTCTTCATCATGGTTTAATTTTGTGTCTATTTCTTATCTTAATTCTTTGCACAACTAAATTGTTATTGTGAAGATTGGTTGGTTATTTGGTCCAAAAAACATTTGATGGTCTGTCTTGTTCTACAGTGATAGCCTTGTAAATTAGTTCTTTGGAAAATGCTAATTTAGGCTCTCTATCATATCATTGCTTTGCTTGATGAATATGACAGTGCTATAGTTTCATTTTTTATGGTCTCATTACTAGAAGTGAAGAGCTAATGTTATGTGTAGGTCATCTTTGTCTTCATAACATTTTATTGTTCTCTTAAGTTGTAGCACATAAACCCTTGGCTGCATAAAAACATCAGCTTGATGTTTATATGTAACCCAATATTACACCAAAATGTCCAATCTTTGTGACATCAAAATCTTGGTCATTGTGATTTTGTATCCTTATTATGATATTATGCATATTTATCCTACATGTGTTTTTTGTGTCTATCTTCTACTTCTTTATATGAGTCAGTATTTTGACTAAATTTGAAGGTTTGGTTTAATAGCAAAGCTTTTGAATGTGACTTGGTTTTGTACGTAGAATCTTTGAAAATGTATAATTCATGACCATTTGACTGTACCTGTTATGAGAAATGGTTTCTCTTTTATCGATTGATTACATTTTTATTTGGATGATATATTCTTTGAAGTTTCCAACTTGAAAATTTCACAGTGATACAATGTTCTTTTCTTTTATCCTACTGGGATGCAAACATGTTTATTGTAGTCATCTTGAGGTCTTACTAAGTTTTCAAAGTTTTTAGAGTTTGTTATGATAGTGCAGTCTTTATGATGAAACATTTTGATATTAATAATAATTTAGAATGTAGTGTTGTTAGTAACATTTTACTATCCACTCACATCATACAACAATACTAGAGGTTTACTTGCATATCATTCAGTGAATTGTTTTATTGTTAACTTAGCAATAAGTTTATCAACTTCATACAAAACTTACCATAGAATCTTTTAGTAGCAAAGCTTACATACTACACTGCATTCTGCTATTTTATACAAACTTTTTATTTGGATAATTCATGGGTTAACAATGTATTTTAGACAATTTATGGGCTAAACTCTTTATTTTATTTGCTTTCTATCTCTATGTAATGAAAATGCCTTCAAATTCTTTGTATCTTTTTCAACATTTTTAATGTTTTTTCCAAATCCTATTTTTTCCCATTCATATCCCGATTTTTTCAAAAAATCTTATACTTAAGTTTGCCAAGTTTTACCCCAAAAGATTTTTGCGCCTATAGAAAAGCCTAGTGATCTCCTCTTCATAAAGAGAACTAACATTCACCAAACTGGCATCCCTGCAAATCACGGCAGAAGATAATCTCATCAACCTCTGACTTGCAATCAAGTTGTTCCCCTTCTCACATAGGTGATGCTCTTGTCATTCTCTTTCTTCATCCTTGAAGGTGCCAACTTTGAATGCAACTTCCAATATCTTTTTCCTGTATGTCCATCTCTTACAATGAGAATAATGAAACTTTTCTCTGTCTTTGCCTTTGGGATAGACTGCAGTAGTGACATTTTTCTTGCCTCTGGCCTTGCTATTATCTTCATTCTTTTTTCTGATAGGCTGCTACTCTTCACCTTGCTGCTCTTCCCCTTCTTGTTTGGCTCTAGGGTAGTGCATTTGTGCATGCCTCATGAATGTCTCAGGGTTTAGCCATTAGGACATGTCTTGGGTTAAAGCCTTCAGGATAACTCTTTTCAGGTGTCCAAACAACCCATATATGTATTTCATCAGCACTTCTCAGTCCATGAAATCTTTCCCCAACTGAACTGCTCTTCTCCTTAACTTACTGGTTAACTCTTGAACACTGTATCCATGTTTTGACTGAAGTAATGTCTCTATGTCACCATTACTTCATGACAAGTAGGGTTAAATTTTTTTCTTAGCAGCTATTTAAAATCCTCTTATATGGAGATTGGTGGAACTTTTCAAAATTTCAAAGAATGTGCCCAACTCTCATACCATGTAAGAGTATGCGTGGAAAAATATCATTTAGAAAATGAGATTTGTTGATGTAGAGATTAAAATATACCTTTATTTGAGAAACTCATTGATCCAACTTAGCACTTATTGCACCATCAAAAGGCTGAATATCGATCTTGGCCTAAGCTTTGAAAAATTTCTCTTTGAGAGTTTTCTCCTCGTTCCTGCTCTGTTTTCTCAGGTTCACTGTCTTCTTGATACTCCTTTGGAATTCTCATTTTTACTATCAATATTAACATCATGCTCTCAAACCTACTGGTCTTCTCGTCAATGATGGAAATTCATGTAACATCTCTAGCCAGTCTAATTGTCACGGCCCACTCTCTTGTTCCAATTTCAACCCTAAAAGGGAACAAGATTCCACTTCCACTATATCTAGTGAAGGGCATAAAATGGAATTAACCAAAACAATTGGAAATCCCACAAACACAGTTCTAACTTTCTCTAATACCTTTTGATCCAAAAACTAGGATGGATCTTCCATATGCTAGTCATCAATTTCTGGATTTATTTAGAGAATAAAAATTACTGAAATTGATTAAGCATCTGGGCAACAGAAATCAGGAAATAGGAAATGAGAGCACACATCACCTCAAACAGGTTACAGATATTTACCCTGGAGAAACCCTTGTATGGGTAAAAACCCCAGAAAATGTGAGCACAATCATGCTTAATTTTTTTTGCAAAATGGCATCAATAAGGTTTTGCCTCTCAGGTCTGTACAAGCATGGATCCCTCTTTGATTCTGCTCTTCTAACTCTAAAATTCACTCCCAACCTGCGCAGCCTTGTGTTTTGTTCAATACAGTCAAAACAATTTTCCAAAAAAAAAAATGGAAACCTATTCTATAAAAAAACTCAAATCTGCCTTCTATCCCTCATCCATGTATTTCTGGGTTACAAAATGGCTGATGATGTCTTAATTCTTGTGGATGACCAAAAGACAAAAATGAGGTGTCAGCAGCAAACCTGAAATGCCAAAGGATATTTGTTTTGGGCATTTTTAATCAAAATGTGGTTTCTATTTATTGTGTGGTTGCTGTTGCATTTTGGTTGCATGTCTGAGATTCTTCACCAGATGGAATAATTATGTCACTACTGGATATTGCCAAAAATGTCATCCTTTTTCTGCAGGTTAAAGTGCGTCCTGTAGCAACAAACTCAACCTGCACCAACTGTACAATCATATTTCACTTAACTGCAATGTTTTTTTATGGATCAGTTTCACTATGCCCACTTGGACTTGTATATGACAGACACCAACTGCACCTAGTTACCTTTCCTTCAATTCCCTTGCTATTAAGACAAGCCATGTCATGTTTCTTGTCAATGTGATCACAGAACCCAATTTAGTATTTCAATGGTAATTTTGCCTATTTTTAGGGTAAGCACATTTCTGAAAGATATTTCCAACAGCTTGTAGGTTTTGTATATCATCCCATACTTTTGTATATGTTCAAAAGTGTTATTATTTGATTTCCAGGAGCTAATGTTCCTGTTATTTAGCTTATACAATGTCTGTTAAAATAAAATTCTGCATCCTGATATGAATCTCTCTAAATGCCAGTCAGGTTCCATACACCTCTTTTTAGAAAGCCAACTATTTTGGTATGAAGCTTTTAGATTTCTGTCTGGTTTAGTACCTACCATCTCGAAAGAAATGCTTTCCCTTAAGGTTGCACAAGTTGGGCACCAAGACAAATTCTAATAACCAAAATAAAAAAAGCTCTCCTTTACACTCCTTGGCCCTGGACTAAGACTTCAAGTTACACACTTCATTTAAAGTCATAAATCTCATTTCATGATGAACTAGACATTTTAAGTTTTTTCCAATTTGTAATTTCTGAGAGAATAAAGCCATTGAAGATTTTTGCTCCCCTTTGGACTGTCTATGTTCCTGCAAATGTTAGTCCAAGATGAGCTTCTGAACAAAAAAATTTTGCTAACTCCTGTTTTGTTCTGATTGTCTTGCATGGCACTTGGGTTCCCTTAAGCTTGTGTCTGTTTATTCATTCCTAAAGGATCTTGTACTCATTCTTGTGATGTCTCACACCTGTATAATGTATACATTTTTTTAACAATTTATTTACATGTCACATGCAAGCATGCTTTTTAGTATTGAATACAGACATTTTCTTGCTCAATTCAGGGCCTTCTGACTATTCATCCACTCAAACATGTCTTTTGCATGCACCGCTATGGATATTCTTCTGCCAAGGTCTTTATAGAGACAATCTTTTTGTATATGCAGCACAGTGCATGTTACACCTCTTAAAAGTCTTAATATCTGGTATTGCTAGACTCCCAGTGCAACTGAGATGAACCTTTTGAATGACTTCCTTTCAACATTGCTTTTCTTTGGAAAACAATTTTAGAGATCTTCTTTATATACAACTTTTCTCAAGGCTATGATTGAAGGGGAAGAATCAATGCTCCTTTAGAATCTCTCAGGCACAGGTTTGGGAATCCTTCCTTGATGCCAAATATGGGAATTCAAGATAAAAGCATCACGCTACTGATAAAAATAGTGGTTACACCATACTAGCTACAATACCCAAATGAGCAGCTTATAAAAGAAGAGTTATATTGTTATAGTATGTCATGATTCACATTACACATAGTATATGTAGAACCTCACTACTTGAATGAGAAGATTTACAAAGAAACAAACTTTTTATAATATGCCATGACTCCTCACATTATGCATGGAATACGTATGAGCTCACTTGACACTTAACCAAATAACTTGAACCTTTATCTTCACAATATATGTTACGGAATCACATATCTTATTTACATGACGATCAACCCCAAATCTAATAGTTACATTAATTAATAATTACCCAATGTGAACCACACATTACATTTCATACACCCCCAAAAATATGATGTTCTTACATTCCTGTCTATTCCAAAAAAATTATTGTTGAACTCAATTATCCTCATTGGAGACAAATCTCTGAACTCCAATTGAAACATGATTCCGTATGGTGTACTATATATGTGGATGGCATGCATTTGTGCTATTTATGCCTTTTCTGGGTTACCTCACTGCAGAACTAAAGATGTATTTTTCCATTTTTGTGCAACTATATAGGTTTGGCATAAATGCTCTTGCATAATTGACCTTATTTGACTGGTCCCATATCTTTCCTATGTGCAGCTTTGCAATTACTTTTAATGAGAAGGTGACAAGAACTGTACGGCAGTTTTCCCCACATCTAGCTGCAAAATTGCGGCCACCAGTCACGTAAGTCATATCAATTGTTTTAGAACAAAGCTTGAGAATTCACACAGACAATCCTTACATATTCTAATTGAAGTTGATTGCAGACCTGTCATCCGAGGACGTTCAGTTAGGAGGACAAGGATGATTCATATCTGTGGTAGACCCCGTTGGATGTTTGTTCTATTGTTTTCAGCAGGTAGGAACACCTACATATCTTCTCTCAGTTTGCATGGTTTTATGATCAATACTTGTTATCTACAAAATTTGTTCTTAGGGTTTCTGTGTTCTTATTTTAAGTCAGTTGCAGATTTTATAAAGTCTCATGTTTACCTTTTCTTATTGTTTGTTTGTTTGTTTGTTTGGTTGTGAAATCTGACATCTGATAATATTCTTTACAGCCAGCACTTTGCTGTGGTTTGTATCATGTGGTATCCTAACGGTTATCTGGGCACTACTAATAGGCCTGCTGTGTAAGCCTCTGAAGCCTAAGTGTGGTAGTTGGAAAAGTTCGGTTATAGTTTTCTTGTTATGTCTTTTTTGACTTTGGAACATTTTATGACAGCAACACTCCTCCATGCAAGCTTCCGTACACCAAATCTCAAAGCACGGCTGAATACATTCCGTGAAGAATTTCGTGCAGTGTGGCGGAATTATAGTGATTTTTGAGGGAATCAAGGAGCTACTAGAAGACAAGATTAGTTATTGTGAGTATATCATAAATTTGCACTCCATCTTATGCTAAGGGAGGCACACCAATTGTTTTTATTGATGTGATATATCTATTTGCCTGTGTGCATGTGCATCTATCACCATCTTTCTTTGATATTGTAGAGTTGTTGCAACGTCTTCAGTAAATGTGTTAGTATCTTTTGTGTTTCATGTAGCATATTGCTTGTAGTTTCTATCAATATGAATTTATGTAGTTTGTGTAATGTAGGCTCATTGGAAATTTGAAACTTTCTGGTGATCTTTTCTTTGTGTTGGGTTCACATGCCAAAGCAATTAGGAGTTTCATTTTAGAATACTAATGATTATGTGGGTTCTCATCAGAAGTCTTTTCCCCTCCTGTGGTCTTTTTTATTGAGTGAGTAGGGATCTTAATGTGCAGCGGACAGTGATTAACATGATATCAACTAGAAAAGCTAGCCTGAAGCAACATTTTTGCAACTGTCGTTTTTACATTGACTGGAAATTCTAGCCTGAAACTACTTTTCTGCATCAGGTTTATTTTGACATTGACAAGAAACTATAGCCTGAAAAAAATTACAACTACCATAGGAGTTAGGGATTTATTACCACCTTATCTGACTGGAGAATGTTTAATGTTTTATGTGCCAATAATATATTTTATGAGAAGTGTATGAATCTTACAGGTTGATTATATATCACAGTGAAACAGTGCTTGAGTGGTTAGTTGTTAGAAAGAATATATCATATTGATGCTTATAACTTATGTTCTGGGGAGTCTCGAGACACAGATGGGGGACATTGGGGATGGGTTTCGGGTGCAGGGGGACCAAAGGCCAAGATTTGGGTATGGCGAGGGGACTGCTCTACAAATATCTATATCACTTACAAAAATATTTATAAAAAAATATACATACAAGGAATAACATATGAAACTTTGAATTACTTAAACATATTTGATGTTGCATTGAATGAACAATGAAAGTTTCGAATATCCAATATTAATATTTTTAAAATGATGAGTACATTCAAAAATGCAATTGGCCAATGGCCCAATGCTTCAAATCATCACTCATCCCCAAAGTCCACACTAAACTCCTCATCACTTGAACTGCTAGACTCCTCAAGCTCAAGATTCTCCAATGCAATACCAACCAACCATGTTTGTGCTACATCTTCATCAACTTGTGCTGGCTCCCTTGGCTCTACATCCTATTAGGTTGCTAGACTCTCCTTGTACATAAGCGTGTTACGATCAATGAGTTGCAAGGGAGCTTCTCTACTCTCCTAGAGGTAAGTTGGTTTGTCTTAACAGAGTGGATGAAATTATAAGTAAACTAGTTTTTCTCAGTAGCAGAAGAACTAGAAACCTAGGAAAACATAGGAATGGCTATTGTGTTAGTCAAAAAACTAGACACATGCATAGTCCACCATAGAATTGGATCCTTCTGTGCCATAGTTTCCTCAGCCACCTTGGCCTATTTTGAATATTCCCTAAGAGTGGCGAAATTTATCTACTCAATATGAATGATGTTGGTTTGTATAGAATCGTACATCTTTTGAATAGCCTTTATGAACCCTGCCTTTACCAAAATATCTTGTCTAGGAATAATTCTGCCCACCCTTTGCATAGTTAGCCGTGTGCAAGGGTGTGTTAAGCTTCTCCCATCAACAATCAATGATTGGCTGAATCCGCTCATTCTAGAATGCTAATGTAGGGTGTTTCTTTTCTACAATGGTCTTCATTTGCTCAAGCATATTGTCAGTGCACTCATACGCCTCTCCAAGGTTAGATGCATTTGCATCCCCATATCTAATAGCTCTAAAAAACTAGACTAATGATGGTAACAATGCATTTTGCATCAGCCCAAAACGTATCACTTTTCATCACATCTGTGATGTCCCTTTACTAAATATATACAAACAGATATGTATCCTGAATTAACAAACAAAAAGGTAAATTAGAAAACAGAGAGATATCTTACCAAAGGAAACTAATCATAAATCACTTCTCAAACGGCGGAATATTTGAAGTTCACAATTAAATGTTAAAAGATTGTAGGGATGATTTATTTTATTAAATGATTTGGAAACAAATGTATGACCAGGTTTGCCCAACCGTCCCATTCTGAGCCCAAAAGTGGTCATTCAACCCTTTTGACCCTGGCAGCAGATTAATCACCCACCAGGGTGGCCTACCCATTATGGCATGGGTCTTATCCCCTTGATTATACCTTGTTCACAATCACACTAAATTATTCTGATATCATTACTTATTATACAGAATGTAATTCTATTATGTTATTTAATGTAATATAATACGATTCTTTGCTTAATGGATTTGAATGCATCCACAGATTAACTATGTGTTTCTGAAGATTTATTATTGATACATTTCAGTTACTAAGTTAACGTAAATCTATATAATATATAAAGACTGCTTTTGACTTTTAATGATTGCAACAGCATTTAAATTATCTCCTCTATCATACGAACTAGTTATTCACATTTCTTGGTTTTTAAGGAGAGCCTGGATCGATTCTCCACTGACTTATTCCTGTTCCCTTTTTCTGGTTGACTATTCTTTTCTCCTTTTTGTATTAACCTTTTTCTCTCCCTTCTTATGGATGCCAAGGGTGGCGTCCTTGAAGGAAGAGTTGCCTTGCTCCCTCTCTAAGGAAACGATTCCCTCAAACAATAAACAACGCCTTAAGCCACAAATCATTTAACTTGTGATAATTAAACAATAAATAGGTATTATGGTTAATGTTGGTATGAATGATATCATTTGTGCATTAGTAATCCATATCGTATCTCTAATTCCAATCGCCTCCTTAACAATGATGATTGTGGTTCTTGCTAATTGCATCATTTAGAACATTTCTCTGTAATTCCTTTCAACAACTATGATATTATTTAGTGGCTTGATACTACGGTCGCTAGTATTGATTACTTGCTGGATTGGCAGCATTATGATATTAATTCATGATACTTGCAATCAATTCCATCGAAAGTGTGTAGCCTCCATGTGGATTATCCTTGCGGGTGGTGACCTTAGACATTACCTCCTATGTGCTTACGTTCGAACAAGATCACATATGAATGCTTGCTCACTTCCTTCATTTATCAAGGGAATAACGTATTCATCCTTGGTCATTGCTGATAATTATAAATCTTGTCACCTTCAACTATATAGAGTTTGGCTACTTAACATATCCAAGTTCTTCATGTTCTATTAGTTCATAATTGTGATACTATATCAATTGTATCTTATTTCCAAATTCTTCTCCATAGGAGACTTCTGAATTTGAGTGGTCTCCCGGAGCTAACTTTTGGATGGGAATTTCAATTTCAATTTCAATTTGGGGTCATGACAACGTCCTTCACTCTCCCCCCTTACTCTGATTTAGAATCAGGCCATCAATTCCACTCTGCTGTCATGACCATTAATTGCAATGACTCTTGCAATTCAAGAATCCTCTCCAAGATAATGAAGTATGATGCATATCTAGTTTCCACAGGTTTTAAAAACTCCTCCTTAGAGAAGGTCCTTAAAAGTGCATGCGAAGAATGGTGGCTACAGCTAAACATATGCACATCTCTAGCATGATAAACCACATCTTTGATCCATATAAGTTTGCTAATTCCTTGAGTGCATTATACATAGCGTGCAAGGCATAATAAGGATTTGACTAGTTATGCCTATAAGCTACCTCAATCAATTTCCTTGCAGCTTTGTGCATATGTTGCATCTGTCAGTACTTGCACCACATTCTGTGGCTCAATCTTTTCAATATCACCTAAGGGTTTGGAACTGAAAATCATCATCCTTGTGGTGCCTTGAACAATCAATAGGCCTAAGGAAGTAAGGACCTTTTGTACATGTGACCATAATGTTGATGAGTGGACAATGCTTGATATTTGTCCACTTAACCGCAATTATGTTGCATCCACCAGTGGCCCAGGTAGCTTTCAATTTCTTGATTAGAACATAATCTTGTGTTCTTATCCAAGGTTGTTGTCCTCAATTTTGTCTTGCTTGGTGGCACATATGATGCTCTTATTCTAATTATTTTTTATATAGCCTCGTTATAATAAGGAGAGCAAGCCACATGGAATGGGATGCCATTAGGAAAGAAGACTTTGCCAATGGCATCAGTTGCCTCATCTTTGTTCTGCACATCTAATAACTCTGCCATCATGTTTGTAGCATCACTAGTGGTCATTCTATGTTTCCCCGTAGGCTCTGTTGTGGTTACCCCTGAACTAGATGGAAAAACATAAGTACAATGAGCTGAAACTTGTGGATCTGACGAATTCCTAGTACTACTATGAGTAGAAGTCCTCAATGGCAAAGTGACAGTTACAAGACTATGGTCACCAACTAAGGTGCAATTCATTTATTTCAGCTCTTTGTTCAAGTGACAATCCTGCACAAACTCCGACAACTTTGTTAGTGACAGTAACGAAGTGTGCATTGACTCTTGTGATGCGGCCTTAAAATTCAAGTAAAAGAAAATGGCATCTCCATAGCCTAGTGTCCCTTGTTGATGACCCAAGTTTTGCTTGCCATTTAGTGCCAAATTATTTGAAGATGACTTCTTATCAAAGGGACCCTCAGAAAAATCCTCTCATAATTTGGAAGGACAATGAAAATGTGCACTGCCAATAGAACTTGTCACCTCACCTCATCTGTTGTTAGTGTTTGTGATTGAAACCCCATAGGCTCTTCCAGATCCTCTATATTGCTAATGCTGAAAGAAGAATTGATAGTGACATCGCAAGAAACGAAATTTATGGTTACCATATATGTCATAATGTCATAAAATAATAAATTATGCATAGGGGTTTTCTCTCTTTTTCTTACTTCAGGTTACATCAAGTGTCGAAGCAGAGGATACACAAAAATATGAAGTTTTGTTCTTCAACCTTAATCAAATAAGTATTCTTGTTTTCTTTTTCTTACTTTAGATTGCACTAAGTGTAGAAATAAAGGATACACAAAAGATGAAATCCTATTTTGACTCATAAATTTTAATTTTTAAATTTCTAATCAAATATTAATGCTAATTTGTAAAAGAAACATTTATAAATAATTTAACATGGAAATTTGAACACTTAAACATTGCTGTTTAAAATAAAATAAAATAAAGTTGATCATAATTCCTTTGTAAAACTAAAATAATAAAATTTAAAATTGAAATTTGTAATAATGTAAATTGTAAACCCCTAGGGCCTAAATTAATTACTAAATTAGTCAACTAAAATTAGTAATTAGTTACTAAATTGAATCATTAAAACAAAGTCGTGAAGGAAGCCTACCTTGAGGCTTGAATAATGCTTTGAGTCCTTTGATTTGATGGTGGATTGATGTCACTCTTCACACTTGCTTTTCCCCTTGGTCTTCCTTGCGCTATTCCTTAATCTTAGTGCCTGCCCTTGCAATTTTTCTCACTCTTGTAGCTTGCTGTTGCAACTTTCAACTTTGTTGTTGAAACATAAGAGTGATTTGGAAAAGGTTTCAATTCTTATTTTTAAGTTATTTGTGAGCGTTTAGGTTTGGGTGCGGCCCATAGGCCATTAGGGCTAGGGTTTGTGGCACACAATTCAAAATCATATTTTGATTTAAAAAGAAACATTTAGTTCATCCTAATGAGGGGGATTCTTGGAAGTCCCCAAGATGGTTGAGAGACCCTTGGTAGCCCCGTAGATGTCTCAGCTTTCAGGGATGTCCCAAAGTCCCCAAGCCATCCCCAAATGAGGGGTTGTCTTAGAAGCATCCTCGGGGCTTGAGGAGACGCTGTGAGAGGTGGGAGGATGTGCCCCTCAATTCCTTGTGTCCCAAAACATCTCTATCCTCAAAATAGGGGGGTTTGGGGGGTGGGATGTGTCCTTGGAGAACATTGGTTATTGTTTAAATTCGTGCCCTAGATCAGTAATCAGATTTGTAACATTTAATCATGCCCTAGTTTATTAATCAGATTTGTATCATTTGATTATGCCCTAGTTTATTAATCAGATTTGTAATTTAGTAAACTATAATCAAGTAAATTCAAGAATGAAACAAGGAACCAAGAGACAAACACAAATACCTTGGGAAAACCTCCAAGGAGGAAAAAACCCAGCATTAAAGACCCACAGGTCAGATTATGTATTCACTCTTATTGCACAAATACAATACTTAGCTTGCATTTCTGAATCTGATCTTTATATATCAGATCTGCCCTTTTGCATGCTTCAAAACTGCACCAAAATGCCCTATATCCTCTTGAATAAGTTCGCCCAATCCTTGGACAAATTTGCACAACCTTCTTTGGTGATTTCGCACCTCTTGTTTGCAGAGCTAATTCGCTGATTTCATGGATGACTGAAATGTGTTTGTATTTGCATTTTAACCTTTATTTATATGAGTCCTTAGCCTTTATTAAATCCAAGTCGGCCTCCCTGTTTTGGTGCCAATTTATTTATTGTGGCGTGGAGTATTTAGGGTGGCGTGGAGGTATAGGGCTGGGCCCAACTTGGGGGCACGTTACCCCTTTAGGATAGGACCCAGTCCTATATGGGTTCGGATGTTGCCTTAAGGCAATCCGAACCCATTTTTACCTAGTTACAAACAACAGTTATAACTAACCCAAATAGGTGAATGGGACCTAAAATTACACAAAATTGGAATGGCTAACCAAGAGCACTGAAAGCAATCAAAACTAAGCATATAATATGTAAAAATTAAATTGAGGAAGAACTTAATAAAAGAGGTGCAAACCTTGGATGTATAACTATTTACAAAACTATGTATTGTTAATGCATGGTAGCTTATGCAAGATAAGATCTTCCTAACCTTCCTTGTTCTGTTATTTATCTACATGCTTCATGTCTGATTTATATTGCATATGATTATCGGATTGTACAAACATTGCTTATCATTATGCTATCGGGCTAACAACCCGATAGCATATTAATGTCAATTGTTAATTGGCATTAATATGCTATCGGGGTATTAACCCAATAGCATATTAAATGCTATAAGTTATCGGGTTAAAAACGCCGATACATACTTGCTATCTGGTGCAGAAACATTGGCACCGATTCACATCTGTTATCGGGCTTAATTACATCGAGCATATTTGTTATCGGGTTTAATAAATACACCGTTTCATTTGGCATTAACATTGATTAAATGCACCGGTTGGATTATATTCATCATGCACTTTGAATATCGGTGTTTATGTGAACCGATTCATTATGTTGATCAGTCATTATATTATGTAATTACAATATGCTATCGGGGGTTTATGAACCGATAATCAGCATTGTGTTAATGGTATAATTGTAAAGGCACCGATCAATGGGTGCATTGATCGGTCATGCCTAAAAGGCATGACCGGTCAATACACCAATTGACCGGTTGCCTAAATGATATATATGCCAATTGAATTCATTTGGAGAAGACATAGAAAAAATTAAATGATCTCTCTCCTTCAGACCTGCAGATAAAAATCAGAATTATTAGACATTGACATAATTTCTCATATCCATATATAGCATTCATAGTTCATAACTTGTTCTTTAATTAAAATTGATATAACTTTACATGTATCTTATAAATTTTTGTGAAAGGAAGGCCCCTTGCTAAGAAGAGACATATCATTGTTTGCAAAACTATGTATCATTAAAAAATCTTGTGAGAAGGCTCCCAACTAAAAAGAGAATTGATAATTAGAACTAGGAAAATTGTTGTCAAGCATTAGGTGATGTATGTCCTTTTGGATAGCTTTTTTATTACACCCCTTAGATGAGAAGGGGTGTCCAAGGAGTAGGTCTGTGGAGATGTTGATAGATTAAAGAGACCAATTGATTTTGGATACTTGCATTGCAATCATCTAGGGAGAGCCAAGGGGAGAACAAAGTTTTGTTAGCAAAAGGCTTTCATCTAGGGAGGGCCAAGGAGACAACACACACTGAGTAACAAATAACTAAGTGTTAGATATCTCTTGACCTAAAACCAAGTCACTAAGGGAACAAAGAGCTATATATGGAGGTTTAATAGTCTTCGTAAGGAAGAGAAAGAAAGAAATAAATTGTATTAATGTCCATGGATGACCAAAAGTAGGTCAATTGTACATTTGTTTGCAATAGAACATTCTAGGAAAAGAAGCTAAGAAAGACCCCACAAAGGGGAAGAACAAAAGAAAAGAAAAATGAAATAAAGGACCACCAACACAAGTGGTCGAGAAACTATACAAATAGCTAGCAAGCTTGAACAAGAACCCTAGAGAGGAAACATTGAGGAAAATTGGAGATCATCAGGTATCACTCTTTGGACTATAAATGATAAAGCCATTGTTGCCATCACCAATTACTATGAAGGGATCAATACAAGATCTAAATACTCATTAGGGAGTACCTAGGGCCTTGATGGTCATGCAGGATGCTCTCCCTAGGATTACATCTAACATCCAAGGCCAAAGTAACCCTTGTAATAGGGAAAAAGCTTTTTATGTGTATCCACCCCTATTGCTTGGGGGGTGGCTAGAGAGGAGAAGATCCATGCTGATTGGCAAAAGCTGAATTGAACTATTGAGAGAAATAGGACCATGCTTTTGAGGAGGACATGCCAAGGCAAAAGTAGTTAGAGGCATCATCTCATAGGTCTATTCATGCTGATAAGAGAAGTAGTAGCAACCAAAGGCCATTTAGAGTTGCTCCTATATGTGTTGGAAGGAGGTGATCAACATGGGGGATCTAGAATCCCAAAGACCTCATGTAAGGGTCTGCACCAAAGGATGAAGACCTCCTAAACATAAAGGGCCAAACACTGTTGGTTTGACTATTTGAAGTAAAGAGATTTTTGTCGGAGTCCCTTTAGAGGCAATAGTATCTCCCTTGGATATCATTATGAATGACGCATTTGAGGATGAAATGCTCTTCAGTCTTTACCTCTTGGAGCGAGCAGAGACAGTAGATCTGGTCAGATTGAGTAATATGGTGATTTGTTTTGATTCATAGTTGGCGGGAATGCACCCTCATTCCCAAGGGAAATCTCAAGCCACATGACCAATGATGATGTAGATAGAGGACAGCATAAAATATCATCCTCCACTTGTAATAAATGCGTAAAAAAGAAAACTTTGTGTTGAGTGGCATAGGAGGGGAGTTTCAGGGGACTTGGATGTATTGCTTGTAGATGTTCCTTCTAGCAGCTATGATGATTGTCTCCCTTTTAGAACAGAACAGCAATTGCTTTTCCTTATTCAACTTGAACAACAGTTCTTTTCTGGTTGTAAATACTTTTCTTTTTGGTTATCATGTGGAAATATTCTGAGTCCTTTTAGGACAACAATGTGTTTTGCTCACTAGAAATCGATTCATTGAGTTATCATGGTTTTGATATTGTCTTGTTTATTCATTCATCTAACGATTGGTTTGTAATTGCTTAGTGGCACATCTTTCATGGGTTATGATTTGTATCTTTTCTAATTCATTTTGAAGGTTGCATGGTGAGTCTACTCCATCTAGCCGAAGAACTTTTTCATCTGACATAGCCTTGGATACTTATTATAATCGTTAGTGCATATGATTTTAGATGTTGATATTATCATTAATAGCCATGTAGCTTGAGCTTAAGGTGATAGTCTCAAATGTTGGGAGGAAGAGTGATTCCTAGACAGCAATGGAAGAGATCAAGACTTTATTAGGATGGCCTGTCATGGATCTTGAATGAATGTATACCATATTTGGTTTGTGTTGAATCGCTATCTCCAGTTTCATTGATGGGTAGACCCACAATGCAAATGCGCAAATGCAACATAAGGCAATCCCTTGATGATATGCCGCACTGAAACTTCTATTAGTGTATCTTTTGTAGTTATTTGAATTCTAATACTCTAGGTTTTTCCTTGGAGTTACTTGTTTGCTATCACATTAGCAGTTCCTTATGGTTCTTGGTGACTATTTTAAGATAGGGTTCTTGAGATTTTATACAGAACTAAGGGAGTATATCATTGGTAGTATTTATTGGAATAATATATCTGGCATGCAAATTGCACCACATCAACTTTGTGGATTTGCTGCACTGTTGACTCGACTTTTACATTTGCAATTGCATGCCAGACAGATAATGCAATGCTGCATATTTGTACACTCAATTTGAGAATGAGTTGAGTATTCTATTGGCACCAAGGATAGATGTGCGACAAAGTTATAAATAACATTGATATAAGGACAATCACCATTTTAAATTTAGCTATAATCAAATAATGACAATAAATATCATTTAGTCATTTGATCATATGCATCTAATGATCATGCCTTAGCTCAGTTGGTGAACTGTTCTAATTAAGGAGTTTATAATAATATTAACAAAATGAAAGCAATATATTTAAATGTGATTCAAAATATATGCTTTAAATTTTAATATATATTTTTTGAACAATCAGTTGTGGATTTTAGAGAGTCCCATAGCCAAAGATAAAAACTATCACAACTAGGCATTTAAACCACAAGTGAAAGGAATAAAACCAAACTCCATAGCTAGGCTGGGAGACAAAGTGAAAGGACTAACTCACACATGGCTAGATAGCTTGTCTAGATTTCTCGTGAGATTTAAGGACCTTTTTCAGAGGCATTTTCCAGAAGGCTTTCAACTTGAAATAGTAGAGAAGACACCACCATCTGAGTCGTCCTCAACAACAGAGGACAATTCTGCCCCATAGGATTCCCTTATTAGAGGAGTCTAAGCCACCAATGCAGAAACATGAAAAATCTCCTTATCATGAAAACATGATGGAGAAGTGTAGTGACTAGAGTTGAGGAAGGAACAACGACAAAAGAAGAGACGACTAGAAAATAAGACATTGTTAACATTGACATACCAACATGGCACATAGTATGATCTTAAATGACATAATCTGAATGAACTTTGTTGGACATATTGTCATTGATGTTAAAGGTGGCAAGATTGTTGTCATCAATGTGGAAGGAAATCATTGCTATATTGATAGAAATATCATCATTGATGCCAAAGCTATGCAGAACATATTGTCAATGAAGGACAAAGGCCAAGGACCAGTAATTGATATATATATTAACCAAGTATTGACATTTATGCAAGACAAGTTAAGTTTATGCTGGCATGACTTTAATGTTTAAGTTTCTTTGTTCATATGTCGGCCGACCAAATCTTGGTACGTTTTCCAAGACATCCTACATGCTGGCCAACTTCTTGTGGTTATGTAAGACAAATACTCTTTGCTGTCCAACCACTTAGACATGTGATATCATGAAGAACAAATATAAGTAGAGATGAAAATGCCCAAGGAAGATAATGAAGAATATTAAAAAGAGCAGCAATGATATCATGAAGAGCGAATATGAGGAAGCAGTGATTATTTAATGAGTAGTAATGCCTAAGTATAAAGAAAATTATAATTGCCATGTTAATTGGTTGATGTCAATAAGGAGAGCAGCAAATAATGAATATAACCACACATTGCCTTTTGGAATATGGAGTCGTACCACACATTGCTCATAAACATTTGCTTGAGAGAAGGTAGTGACCCTATAATGCTCTGCAAACTTGTAAAGTGATAAGTTTTGTGGAAAATTATGTCACCCATAAGCTCCTTGCCTTTTGGTATAGGTATATATTGTGATCTAGTGTTTTCAACCACACTTCTGATCGATTCCATTTTCCCAATGTCCCCACCTAAAAGATATAGGCAATGGGCAATACAAGGTGGTGTAATACTTTATTTCACCTCTTTTAATAAGTTTACTTAGGTAATTTGTTTCATTCTTTGGAAACTAATAATATATGAGTAGTTTTCGATTGAAGTCAAGTACGTGCCAACTTTGCCTCATCATTTCTTGATTGACGGCAATGCCACCTCTGCCTCATCAAGTGCCACCGCTGTCTCTACTTGTTATCTCCTCTCTTCAGTGAACTGAAATCCTATTGGACATTTGAATCCGGCCATGCAAAAGTCTATAAATATGTATATTTTCTTTTGAGGAATAAAATGATCAAGCAATGAGAATGTCAATTTCTATTCATTTGTGTTGTTCAATTTCAGCATTAGAATAGAAATTCTCGTAGTAATTATTTTGATTGCTAAAGCTCTTGGGAAGAGGTTTTAAGGTATATTCTAAAATCTTACATGTTATTAGAGCAAATCTGTACCAAATACTACAAAGGGGTCCAACAAATGGTGGGATGCCTCTCCTATATATGTCTCATCGTGGCTACATATGTGGTTGTGTTTTCTATGACAATTTTGAACTATTTTCCTCATCCCAGCTTC
Organism: Cryptomeria japonica; assembly: GCF_030272615.1. Taxonomy (NCBI): domain Eukaryota; kingdom Viridiplantae; phylum Streptophyta; class Pinopsida; order Cupressales; family Cupressaceae; genus Cryptomeria; species Cryptomeria japonica. Next base: position 722,239,099 of record NC_081412.1, read on the forward strand.
CTGGATTACCTTGTCTGACAGATTGCACGGTATTTCTGCATTCGTGATTTCATGTGAGGCCTTTCTAAACTTTAAATACACCAACATAGCATGTGAATTTACTAAGAAATTATTGGGATCCTGTTCTTGCCATCTGTCCACCCATTTAATAAAATGTTGGAATCCTTTTTCTGCATTATTGCCCTTTGATCTTTCTACTATTAGCCATGTTTTTTTATATGGGCCATCAAATTTATGTGTAGTGGGTGTCTTATACCATGCATTGGCGATGGTTTATGCATTTACCAATGCATCTCAATATGGGCTGCTTGTGACATTAAATGGTATGATAGTTTATTACTATGCAGTTACCATCCTCACCTAATTATGCTTTTCTTGGTTCCAAAGTAGCACCTCCAACGAGGGTTTTGTGTTTGGAACAATGTGAGGAATAAATAAATTAGGTGAGGAATTTAGACAGTTTGAACTATCTTTAGTGTGAGTGGAGGAATGCTGAACCTGCATTTCAAGAAGAGAATGTCTAGATGAATCAGGGGTGCCTGCAAAACTCATCATTGATGCTGCTGTCTTGTCCTTTTACCTTTCAATTTCCTTCTTATAGCTAGAAAGTACGACATTCATCTTCTTTTCACTTCTTCCTCCACTAGGCTACACAACTGGACATCTTAGCCAGCAATTTAAGCAAGTTGACACTTAAATTAATGGATACCTCCTCTTATATTAAACCCATCACAATCGTTGTACTATGCTTCCATGCAGGGCCCCGCTGCTGGTGTCTTGTAATGCACATTATAGGATCTAGACATAAAAATACTTAAAAATCAATGGTATGACAGCAGGGTTTTCATTCTTTTGATTTTGAAAGTTAGAAAGAGAAAAGAAAACAAATACCTTTCCAAATGCATTTCAGTTGTTGATAAATCTGTCAAATTGCACTCCTAGTTAGTTGACAATCAATTCACACCACTGAGATTGTAATCGTTGAAAATGAATGGCATAAAACACAAAAATCAGGGTTTTATCAAGGGTCTGATCTTTTAATTTGTTAGGCATGTCTGCAGTGACAACTTGCCAGCAAACTCATGTTTTTTGTAGAACTGGTGTGCGGGTCATCTGTGAATCACCTGGGCTGCAATATTTTCTTGTGAGCTTGGCAAGAATATGCTTAAAATTAACTTTTAAAGTATTTATGGTCATATTAATACAATTAATCTTGTGGCGATGTAGCAGTTTCTAGATGCATGTTGCAGCTTTTTTTTTTTATCTAGTATCAAATACCAAGCAGTATAGAAGATTACTTGGTTTTTGCTGTATTAATGTCAGTAGCATGATAATTCAACATATAGAAAGAACACTCCCCTAATTGTGACATAGTTATCCTTGTGACATTTTATTGTTCGGGTGAAATGTTGGGAGAATTGTTATTTGTTATCTAAGAGATCTAGATAATCAATTTTAAGATATTTAATACCTGCTTCTACTATGTTGTGGGTTTATTTTTTGTACTTCATCCAATTTCTCAATTGCAATTTGGTTCTCGGAAGAGTAGAGATTTAATTTAGTTTTCTAGATTTGTTATCATATAAGGAAGAAAACCTGAATGGTCTCTGTTCAATGTTTTGTAACAGGGCTCAATATCAGCTTTAGAGGAATGATCTTTAATGTTTTTTCCAGCGCTCAATATCAGCTGCAGTCCCACTGGAATTGAAATATATAGTGATAAGGGCTCTATGGTTTCTAAATGGAAAGTGCAGCAACTGCATAAATCTTAAGATCTCTCACAAGCGAATCTTGTAATACTATTGTAAACAAAATTTGGATGGGATATGCAGATCTTGCTTTTTCTTTCATTTCTAGTGTCTTAATTAATCATTTGAAACTAGTTGCAGCAATCCTGGTTCGTGGCCAGGCAAGCGGATTGTAAATTTTACACTCTAATTTACAAGTAGCACTATTTTTATAAGACTTGATCAAGGGTTCTGAGGTTATTGATCCTAGCATTTAATATAGTATTGTTCTGCTTTCTGCATTTGATGTTGGTAAATCTATCATACCATATACGGTGAATATTTTCTGCCTCTGACTAATGGTCACGAAATGTATGTTGTTACTACATTGCTCTGACAAAACAAATCTGAGTAAATTCATAGCAGAATTTTAACATCTCTACTTACAGCAGAGATGCTTTTATATATGATTTATGTATGATTTAAGTTTCAATATATTAGTTGTGTTCAATTGATATTTCAAAAAGAGAATATATTTTATTGTAAATGAATTTGGTAGTAATGTCTGCCTTTAACTGGTGTTAACGTGTGGAGAAGTTAGCACACTTGTATGCTAATGTTTTGAAGTGCAAGATTAATCAGCTGTTCGTGCCTTCTTGAGGTTTTCTTTTTGCAATTTGTCAACTCCAGAAGAGAATCTGCTTTGTGGTTCCAATGTTCAGATGGTACAAGAAGAAATTCTCAGAATGTATCTCACAATTGTTTCACAACTTTCCAACTCGAGAATTTGAGCTTGGGACTGGAAAAGTTGTGTTTACAAATAATCATTTTGCATGCGTTTTCACATAGTATATATGCTCTGAAATTTAATTGCGACATTCCTGGAAGGCCTTTTTATTGGTGTAATCTGCATGGAAAATGTGGTCATAACCTTCTAGCAAATCTTGTCGGTTCCTTATCGATCGCTAGTAATAAACATTATGTTTACGTGAGACCTAGACCAATTGGAGGTATGTGTGTAAATATATTGGGGCCAAAAATACCATGCTCATGAGTATTAGTCTCAACTGAAAAATAAATAAATAGAGGCATGCTATCAGATCAAAATATTTGGAGTTTCTTGCTTATCATGATTTGATTTGCAATTGGGATTGTTGCAATAGTTATCTTCCTTAAGTCTCGGGAACCTCTCGAATTATTGAATGAACTCACGTCACCCCCAGGGAATTAAAACTTACTAGTTTAAGATTTGTTGGATAATTCTAGGACTATTAACCTCATCTAACTTCTCGAGTTGGCATGCATTTATGCATCTCATTATCTTGTTTTCGTTTCTAATTTCAACCCGTAAAATTGTGGAAGTTTTCACTGATTGTTAAATTATCATTGCTTTGTTGCCTGCATACCTTACCTCCTATTATCAACAGTCTGAACTTAAGCCTACCTGGTGAATTACTTCATATTATCAAATACATACTTTTGGTAACATAAATGAAATCTTCTCAGCTTGCATTTCTTGTGCGAGGTTAATTAATGAGTTAATCTCATTGAATTAACACATTGCTTCATCATTTAAGTCTCATTGAATTAACACATTGCTTAATGATTTAACGTGCATTAGAGTAAGGATGGATATTAGAACCCCCTCATCTCTTTTGAGATGGATGTATTTGTTGTAATTGAAATTCTTTTAGGGCTTCACTTCGGCTGTTAATCCTGCTGTGCTTGAACCCATTTAGCCAACTTTGATCATTCATGTGCGTTAATATTATTTCCGTTCTTATTGGGTTTGTAATATGGACAAAAATGAACCAAATTTCAAGTAGTTGTGCAATCTGTTTGTCATTGGGTTTCTTTTATAGGGGAGAGGATTCAGCAGGTGAGTACACGAAATTAGCATTTCTCAAAATGTTCGTGAAAATTTCAAATGTCTCAATTTTTTAAAGTAGCTTATTTTGGAGGTCCCTTGCTTCTAATTAAGGTTTAAGGGCCACATAATCAAATATGATGCCATCTCAACATGCTTTTTGTCAAGGCATCCAAAACAGCCCCAAAAAAAGTGATACTGAAACTTGTGCAAAAGTGACACTGAAACTTGTGCGCTAATGTGACATCACTTGTTTTGTTGTTTTTTAGTGCTTAGGGATACATTTCATTCAATTATGGGTAGTCATCATCACAATAACAACTTTAAAGTCATGACTGTAAACGATATTCAAATTTATGTTCAAGTCTGAAGTTATGTATATTATTATTTCCTTTACTGATATTTTCTGTTTCTTATGTCACAGGTTGCTGAAGATAACATTAATAATTTCGATGCTTCCTTAGCACTACGTTTGCATATATTTATAGTCCCATGCTTCACCGATCAAGGCATGCCTTGATCGGTGCATAGACACTGTTTCAATTAACATTACCATTTATCATATGTTTAAGGCCGATAACTATCGGTCACGTCATTTCTCTTTATCGTGAGTTATGTCGATAGCTATCGGTCACTTTATTTAACATGCCGATAACTATTAATGATCGGGGCAACGTGAAGTAGTATAGTTACCCGATAAATGATCGGGATAAGTTAACAAATAAATTATCGGTATTAACATGCATTTTAGAATGATAACTATTATAGTTATCATATGATAGCATTAATCAATGCTATCATATGATAGCTATGGTAGTTATAATTCTGGTCTGATCACAACATGAGTAATATTATCGATTATGCATATGAGATAGTTATAACAAGTTCTGATTATGAGGTCTATACTTAAATTGTAGTTATATAGACAAGGTACATGATTGAATGAGAGATAAATGAAGTCTCTCATTCAATCATTTATCTTATCTCTCATTCAATCATTTATCTTACCGAAGCTACTAAGTTTCAACACTCCCTCTTAGCTAGGGAAGATAATTATAGACCCATAAAATAAGCATCATATTTCTCATAATAAGATGTATTATACGACTACATAATACAAAGGATCATATCGCATATGCTCGTGACATGAAAACATCACATAATGAGTGACACATGAATATATCACATCATCTCGTGATATAGATATCACATAACACGTGATACCTTGGATATAAAATACTTGAGAATGTTGAATTCCCTTATATCCAAGTTATGACATGTGCATTGACATTACGTCACATAATGTCTACCATAACACATCATGGCACATCCATGAGTCAGAGTGATATCAATTCAGCATGATATCAACATTACAAGATCGTCACCTCATAATGTTTAATACAAGTGTTCATAATCTAAAAGATCGTCACCTTTTAGAAATGTACACAGGAGGTGGAGCCCATAAAGTCATAACATGACAAAAGAAGTTTACACATTAAACATCTCATATATTAGTATAGATTACAAAATTGATTATAACTCAATCATACCAAGACCTTTTCTAAAGTGTTCAACTTTCACTCTGGCTAGAGGTTTGGTCAGTATGTCTGTTGTCTGGTCTCATATACTGATATATTGTAACTGAATCACATTCCTATCCACCATATCTCTCACATAGTGATAAGGGATCTCAATATGTTTGGATCTATCATGAAATATAGGGTTCACAGAGAGTTTTATACAACTCTGATTGTCACAATGAATTATAGTAGGCTTCATTGGTTCTCCGAATAATCCCACAAGTAGCTTTTGTAGCCATACAACTTCTCGTGCAGCCATGGAAGCTGTGATATATTCAGCCTCTGCTACTGAAGATTGTTTCTTGTTAATCCAAGATATCATGTCTGAACCCAAGATGAAGCAGCACCCTGAAGTGTTTTTCCTGTCAGTCACACTTCCAGCCCAATCTGAATCAGTGAACCCGTGAAGATTCAAATCAATATTCTCATACTTGAATTCATAGTTGAGAGTGCCTTAAAGGTATCTCATTATATGTTTTACTGCCATAAGATGAATCTCCTTAGGTTCACACATGAATTGACTCAAGGCATTTACTGGATAACAGATATCAGGTCTAGTATTGACTAGATACATTAATGATCCAATCATCTGTCTGTAGAGCGTAGGATCTACCAATGCGAAGTCTGTTGCTGCCTCCTTTAGTTTGTGAAGATTAGTTTCCATGGGAGAAGTCATGGGTCTGCAGTTCATCATGCCAAATCTTTTCAATATGTCTAAGGTGTACTTCCCTTGATTAAGCACAATATTGTCAGAGTTTTGCCAAACTTCCAATCCAAGGAAGTAATGCAGAAGGCCTAAATCCTTCATATCAAACTCCTTCTCAAGGTCTTTCTTACATTGATCAATAAGGTGATTTTCTCCTGTAATCAAAATATCATCAACATACAAGATCAATATCAACATATCACCTTTGATTCGTTTGAAGTATAGATTTGGATCTGCATCATTCTTTGAGAATCCTAATCCCATGAGGTAGCTGTCAATTCTTTCATACCAAGCCCTGGGGGCTTGTTTCAGTCCATATTTCTTTAATTTGCACACACTCAATTTTCCCATTCAGGAAAGTAGTTTTTACATCCATTTGATGGACTTTCCATTCTTGAGCGGCTGCAATGGCTAGTACTACTCTGACTGAGGTGTATCTAGCAATTGGAGCGAAAGTCTCATCATAGCCTATTCCCTCTTTCTGTGAGAACCCTTTGGCTACAAATTTGGCTTTATGTTTCTCTATGCTACCATCTGCAACATGTTTGATTTTGAATAGCCACTTGGATGAAACAACAAATTTTTCTTTTGGTCTAGGAACAATTTCCCAAACATCATTGTTTAAGATGGATTGATATTCCTTTGACATGGCATCTTTCCATACTTGATGTTTAAGTGCTTCTGATACATTAGAAGGTTTTGATTTGGAGAGGTCATTCAATAGGGCTACATAGCTAGTGAATCTTCGAGGCCTCTTACTTTCCCTAAAGGTCCCTGAAAGAGCTGCAAAGTCCCTTGCATCTTCCATTGTTTTGTGAACCCAAAAAGGTATTTTCTTAGCAATTTCTTGGGGAAGAATTTGTTCTTCATTTTCTTCTAAGCACTCCCTCTGAATCTCAGGAGTGGGATCCTCTTCTATGCCTGAAGAAGGAACATAGACTTCTGGCTCAATAGAGTATTTTGCTCTTTTGAAGGCTATGTTTTCTTCAAATATTACATCTCTACTAAGTTCAATATTGCTATGTCCAGGCACAAATATTCTGTAGGCTTTAGAGGTTTCACTATATCCAACAAAGATTCCTTTTCTTCCAGAGGGTTCTAGTTTTGTTCTTTTCTCTTTAGGTATATGAAAGTAGACAGGGTATCCAAATTTCCTAAAGTGAGTGATATCAGGTTTTATACTTGTGAAAACTTCTTCAGGGGTTTTATCTTCAATATAGGAGTGAGGGCATCTATTTTGTATGTATACAACAGTGTTGGAGGCTTCTGCCCAAAGATGAGTTTCTAAGTTTTGATCAAGAAGCATGGCTTTGGCTGCCTCCACAATGGTTCAATTTTTCCTCTCAACAACCCCATTTTGTTGGGGGTTGTAAGGGACAATGAACTCCCTCTTAATCCCAACATCTTTACAAAATTCTCTAAAAATGTCTGAGGTGTATTCCCTCCCATTATCAGTCCTTAAGGTTTTTATTCTTTTTCCGGAAGAATTTTCAGAGAGGGATTTGAATTCCTTAAATCTCTTGAGAATCTCTTCAGATTCTTTACGTTTAAGAAAATAGATCCAGGTCTTTCTGGAGAAGTCATCAATGAATATTACATAGTAAAGGCACCCCCCTAATGATGGTACAACCATTGGCCCACATAGGTAAGAGTGAACTAGCTCTAAAACATTGCTTGTTTTCCTAGAACTATTCTGAAAGGAACTCTTAGTATTTTTGCTTAGGGCGCACCCCTTACATGTACCATAATGGTATTGTTTTAACTTAGGCAAACCAATTACTAATTTTTCCATTGAACATAAAGCACGAAAGTTTAAATGACCTAATCTTCTATGCCAAATTTCATTTGAATCTGTAATCTCATGAAGTAGGGCTAGGCTAGATTCAGTACATACCTCGTATAAATAGCCTTTTCTATGTCCTAGGGTTGTAGCCTTCTTGATAGAAGAGTTTTGTGGCCATACTTGAACTTTACCATTTATGAATGTTATTCTATACCCATCATCTTCAAGTGTAGATATGGATATTAAGTTTCTCTTGATGCCAGGAATGTATAGGACTCCAGTGAGTTGAAGAGACATGCCTGTCTTCAGCTTAATCTTGCAGGTACCGACACCTTTCACTGGATGTGCAGAGTCGTCACGAATGGTTACTTCTTCATCGGTTTCTTCTACCATGGAATCCAACAATTCTCTATACCCAGTGATGTGTCTTGAAGACCCACTGTCAATGATCCAGGTGTTAGATTTATTGGATATTTGACTGGAGAGAGCATAGTAGAATGCATGCTTCTCGGAGTCATATTCTTCCCTTTTAACTTTTGCAAATGTACCTTATTGTTTGATTCTATCTGGACATCTTCTGCATAGTGTCCATATTGATCACACCTAAAGCACTGAATGTGAGAGTTGTCTCTTTTAGATGACTTTTTGTCATGTCGGTTCTTTCTCTTCTTGAAGTATTTCTTCTTGTTTTTCTTGTTGGAGTTGGTATTTAAAACATGGAGATCTTCATCTATGTTCTTTTGTTTGATCCCCTTCTTATTTAGCCTTGACTCTTCTTGAAGACAATTTGCTCTTAGCCTATCAAATTTTGGAAATTTCTCTCTTGCACTAATGCCTTGGATGAATGTCTCCCATGTACTAGGCAACCCATCTAGAGCAATGAGCATTAGCTCTTTTCTCTGGATCTCATGTCCAAGTGTTGCCAGTTCATCCCTTAGGGCTGATATCCACATAAAATATGCATTGATTGACTCCCCTTTGTTCATACTTATATGATTTATTTCTCTTTTTAGAGCCAGGGTTCTACTTGCATTATTGATCTCAAATGCACTTTCGAGTGATTTGAACATATGATAGGCAGTTTCATGTTTTGTTATTATTGGCATGATGTGATTTCTTACTCCATCTACTATGATTTTCATAGCTTTTCCATTTGCCTCGATCCATGTTGATTTGTCAGGTTCATCCTCTGGTTCTTTAGATTCAATTTTAATAAATGATTCAACTTTGTTTTCTTTTAGAATCATTTTAATCTTGAACTTCCATGCTGAGAAATTGTCACCTCCTTCAAGTCTGTCCTCAAATCTGATAGCGTTAGCCATGGGAAATATGATGTTTATATCTTCGGTTTGAACTTCTCGAATTTGAATGCCTCAGTTTGATCAGCGTGGCTCTGATACCATGTAAACGATATTCAAATTTATGTTCAAGTCTAAAGTTACGTATATTATTATTTCCTTTACTGATATTTTCTGTTTCTTATGTCACAGGTTGCTGAAGATAACATTAATAATTTTGATGCTTCCTCAGTAGTACGTTTGCATATATTTATAGTCCTATGCTTCACCGATCAAGGCATGCCTTGATCGGTGCATAGACACCATTTCAATTAACATTACCATTTATCATATGTTAAGGCCGATAACTATTGGTCATGTCATTTCTCTTTATCATGAGTTATGCCAATAGCTATCGGTCACTTTATTTAACATGCCGATAACTATTAATGATCAGGGCAACGGGAAGTAGTATAGTTACCCGATAAATGATCGGGATAAGTTAACAAATAAATTATCGGTATTAACATGCATTTTAGAATGATAACTATTATAGTTATCATATGATAGCATTAATCAATGCTATCATATGATAGCTATGGTAGTTATAATTCTGGTATGATCACAACATGAGTAATATTATTGATTATGCATATGAGATGGTTATAACAAGTTCATTTATATGATTATGAGGTCTATACTTAAATTGTAGTTATATCGATAAGGTAGATGATTGAATGAGAGATAAATGAAGTCTCTCATTCAATCATTTATCTTACCGAAGCTACTAAGTTTCCACAACGACTATTGATATAATGTTGTCAAAATTAGTGGGCATTAAATCAACAAGTGCTATCATAGCCATTAGAACATGCTCAACTACTGAGTACTTTCCGTAACTCTCTCTCCAAGAAAGAGTGACTTATTTCAGAAGACGTTTCAATTTTTTCTTTTAGAGGATGGATGAACAAGGAATTGTGAGTTGTTTAGACAATTGTTTACTCTTTTTAGACTTAATTGCTTGGCAGATAGCCTCAATCCTGTCTGATTTGAAGGTACATAAATTAGTGCTTAGAAGATGCACGTGAAGTAGACAAATGTAGTCCACATATTTATATGTATTGTTTTAATAATATTCGAAGTACCGTCAAGGTTTGAAATGGAAGTTGACAATTTTTCTATTATATTTGTGCACGCAATTGGTGTATTTCTTCAAATAATAGCCTTCTAACATGTATTTGATTGGTAAATTTTCCTTCGAGGATGTTCTTTATTTAGATTATAATATTTAGGATTGGGACATGCTATACCTAAAATTGAATGCAGTGATATGCTTGCATTTTGAATTTGTACATACAAGTATGTAATAATTTTGTTTGGGAATTTAAAAACAAGTGTTCACTATGGAAGTCCTAATCATTTTACCACTTGAGCTCATCCTGTTTGAGAAAAGCTGTATTATAATATTCAACTATTAAATTATTAATTTTTGATGTTTAAATATAAGGTAGAATTAAATAGAAGTTAGAAGTAAAAGTTGTGATTGAATATTTTGGATATGAATAAATAATTATATTTAAAGACAAAAAAAATGTGGTACAATAACTAATTATGTTTTATGCTTTGTAAGCAAGTCTCATTTACTTTCTAAATTGTTTTATACAAATCGGAATTGTGGGTATGAACTTAAGATTGTATGAAATGATATAGAGAATAGGCATTATGGTAGACCTTGTTTTCAAGGAGTTTATGTTGTCTCATCTTGTACAAGTTTTTCCCTCTTATAAAGAAGGCTCATTAAGGTAGTTCGAGGTGTTTGGGTATTTCCTTGGCAACACATTAAGGTAGGATTTTAAGGTTGTATTAAGAATGGTTGCAAAGTAAAAATGTTATATATTAAGAAATTAAATTTTGTGTTTTTATAGATTTTGATGTTAAATTTTTTTTGTAGTATAAATTTTTTGTGTTTTATGATTCTTGATGTTTTTTCACTCATATATGTTATATTTTGAGATATTCTTCTAAATCAGATTTAAGTTGTGTCATAAAGAATAAGAAAGGTTTTTCCCTTTTAAATATGTAATTCTATAAAGCTTTTTTAAATTAAATATTTAATTTATTAAAATTTATTAACTAGCCAACTTACCTTAGATCAACTATGTAGCTAACATCTTTTAGGGTCCCAAAATTTGATTGTACTTGAGCCTTATAAGATGTGATCTAGTCTTCTTGCATAAGGCTTCTCACTTCGATTTAACTTTTCTGTTGAATACTTATTTCCACAAATCATGATGCACACTCCAACTTATTAGATTCTTTTATAGAAAGGGGAAGTTCTTTTATAGGAGTGGATAAATTGTGTTTGTTGCAACTTAATTTCATCATTTTTTGGTGTGAATTTAAGGCTAAAAGGCACCCCTTACTCAACCAAGTTATCATCCTTCTTGAATTATATAATTAATATGAGCACATAGATTTCCATTCAATATCCAACTATTGCCTTTGCAATCAACAATGGGATCACTCCACCTCTGCTCACATTTTGGTTGATGTTGACATCTTTAAACCCCTTCATGTGATTGTGGTTCTGATTGTTAGAGATTGACCTTGGACGCAACCGTTGGATTATGATGACCTCCCCTTCATTTATCACTACTGATTTGTTACGGGTTGCCTGGCTTCAAATTGCTCTGTTTCACGTTGGAAAGGTTTTTTTACTTGGTGGAAGAAAGCTAAAAAAAATCACTTAACAGTCGAGGGTCCTTCCTCCTCTGAGGATTGCTCTTCCCCAGATTCTAATGAGTGTCTTGCTTCAGGTGTGGCTTTGTTGTGTCTCGAAGCTCCTACTGTTGTTCCTTTTACCTTGTGTCTGACTCATATAACGGTTATTTCTTTGGTTGACAATTGTCTCCTAACTCCTTCTCCCTTGTGTCGACCCAAATTGTGGTTCTCTTGTGGTTGACAACCACCTCCCATCTAGTTATCTTGTCTCATATTCAGTTGTTCTTGATTCCCCTATAGTGGGGCCACCTATTGTTTTTTATGGTAATGGAGTCTTCAACAGCAGTATTGCTTGGCCTGTTGTTAGTAGGAGAAAAGGACCTTCTCCTTCTCCCCATTCTCTTTTGGGGTTGTGAAAGAGAAACCTATTGTTTAGGGTTGGGATTCTGATTTCCCTCCAATTCTTTGCTCCAATCAAAAGCACCCTCTCTCTTCCCTTTATTTTCTTAATCTCACCTCTTGTGAGATTCAAGATTTTCTCTTTTGCCTTGATGACTGCTTTGTTATAAGTTTGGACACTTCCCATAATTATTTAATCAAAACTATGCAACTCCATAACATAGATTTGTCTCTGTAGGTATCCACCTTGTCATCACAGCTACCTCAGCCATGCTTGCAAACAGAACTAATTCTTACAATGGCATGACACTTCTCTAACAAAACTAATTCTTACAAACTCTTGCTGGTAATTGATCTGTAATGACGTGCTTGATCCAACAATTAGGAAATATGCTAACCCCAAACTGCACCTGGTGAAGACAAGTGCCAATGAGGGAATCACACTGAGAAGGACATGCAGTGAGAGAGTTTAGACACATTCCATGACAAAACAACTAGGGTGAAATGACAAAACCCAAAGTTACTATCAGCCACCTTTTGTTGTTTCAGATAAGCCAATAGAAATTGAGTATGTAACTTAGAAATTATGGTGGAGACTCAGTTTTCAAAACGTTGGCTGAATAAATATAGTGGGCTCACCATACCCAAATTATTGGACCTCTTGACAAATTGTTATTGGTTCCTTATAATGCGTGTCCATGGGGCATCCACATACTTGCCTTCTGACTAATAAGATTAAGACACAAGCCTTTGGTTGCACTAAAGCTTTTTAGTTGCTCTATCAACCTACCATTTCATTTATTAAGCAATTAACAAAATGCAAAATAATGCAAGATGATTGGCACATACCACTGATGGCTGAAATCACAAGACTTCCTATATATTGCTACCTTTTTCCATTCTTATGAGATATATATTTGAACACGTCATTGATATCAATGGTTCCTAGGATTTTGAGTCTAAACTTGCTAGCTCATGACATATGGAATCATATTTATCCATGTTTGCCTCTACAACAATTGGAGATTGGCACTTGTGGGAGATTGGCACTTGTCCTATTCTCTAAAGAAACATCCAAGATAAATTTTGGACAAAAGAGGAAAGGGGTTTTAGCATAACTTCAACCCATAGAAGGAAATCTTTAATTAGTTGTCAACAAATACATCAAAACTTAAATATTCATTCATATAACCAATCATAGCTACTGCAAATGCTTATGCAGTGTACAGTTCTTAGATAGTCTCTCTTGCTACTACCATCCATTTATTATAATCTATTATTCTCTTACTCTCATTCATCTATATCTATGCATGTTTTTCATACCCACATTCTTGCATTTATTTCTTTTTTTTTCATACATATTGTTGATGTGACTCTTTGGCATGCCAATTTAGGGAGTAGATGCATGTTCACTTGGAAAGGATATTACTCTCCCAAAACTCTTATTCCTTCTAAGAGTATCAATTGGGTTACTAGAATCTATTAATTGACTATTTCCAAGAGAATAATGGTTATGAATGTTTTGTAGTTTGACATTTGTATCCACCTTTAGAATGACATGTTTGCTTCGTAGTTTGATATTTCTTCTTTTGTGTTGGGAATCCTTTTGAATCTAATGTTCCTAACTTCATTTTTCTCTTATTATTGAAGGATTCAACAAGTTGTTGGGATTGTTTTTGTAGGGTTTTTATTCCTGATCTAATTTTCATGCTCCCCTAATCATTTGCATGTAGATCTAATCCCTATCTTGCACGTTTAATCACATGTTCTAGCCTCATTCATAAATTGACACATCCACTTTATAATCTAATGTATTTACTTCTAAAGTGATGATTCTATTTTTGTGTTTGGAAACATTCTCTTCAATTCCTCTAATTTTATTTTTCCCACTGCTAAGGATTTTGACAAGTTTTGGGCTTGTTTTTGTAAGATTTTTTATTCCTAAAAAATTCTTCATGTTTCAATTATCATTTTCTTCTAGATGTAACCTCTTTTTTTTTTATAGATTTATCACATTTTTGGAATCCTTTCTAACTTGACATTTTACTTGACATTTTTGCTATTTAGTGGCATTTCTATTTCATAGTTTAGCATCTCTACATCCTAACCATAACATCCACTTTTTTTGACATCTTGGGTCTCTATTTTTTCATATTTTCTAGCCTTTTCCAACACACAAGCATCCTAACCTACATTCCCATCATGTTTTTTGACAAACCACCTACATGTTTTTTATTTTTAAACATTTTTAGAACACTTCATAGAGTGATGTTTATGCTTTCCTAAGAAATTTTTACTTGACAGAATGACATTTCTATTATAACATATGTATGATTTTGCCAAGAATCCACACAAGAATGCAAATGAATTAAGGAAAGTAAAGATAGAAATAAAAAAATGAGAAAGAATCAACTGTATTCCACTAAAGAGAATGAAAATCATACAATGAAAATGAGATACTCATATGAGAGTGATGAGTGGGTATATATAGGATTTACCACACAAGAGACTAAATAGACAACTGATATGAGATAATGAAGAAGTACCTAAGTAAAATTAACCTACTATGAAAAATGATTGAAGTAGACAACTAGCTAGGAAATAAACTAGTTAGATGAAGTACATCATTCACACTAATACCCTCCCTTAGGTGCAACTTAGGAGAAATGTATGCAAAGATGGTCTTGTCTACAAGGCTTGATGAGATATCCATGTACAAAAGATCCCCTCAACTAGAAAAAAAAGGATAAAATCGAGTGGGAAAAAATCCCGCCCATGAGAGGATGAATCAAGAAGGGCTAAGTGATCCCCTTCAAGAAATATCCTTCACCCTCAAGAGAGACCAAAGTTAAACATACTTGATCTCACTAAAGGGTTTAATGAAGATATATACAACTTTCTATATTGTAGGTTAGTAGTACAAATCAATGACCCATTACTAAACCAAATTCCTAAGAATATAAATGTGGATCATAATGTGTTTTGTCCATTGATGATAGAATGAATTCTTCAAGAGTTGGATGACACTGTAGTTGTCATAGTAGATGATTAATGGAATAAGAAAAGTAATGCCAAGTTCAATGAGAATATTCTGAAGCCAAATAGGCTTAGTGTTTGCATTGACAACCTTGTGCTACTCAACTTCAATCAAAGAAATAGCAATGTCATGTTGATTCTTGTTGCCAAAAAAGGGGACATAACTAAGGTAAAAATTGTATCTAGATTTGGACTTGAGATCACCAATATCACCATCCTAGGAAAAGTTTATGTATCTAATCAAATTAAAACTTTTGGTTGCTATATAATGAATTTGGTATCTATGAGTGCCCTAGATATAGTGTAGAATGTGTTTGGATAATTTTTAGTGAAGCTCACATGGATCTATCATGAAGTGTGAATCAATACCAACTAAAAATGAAAAGTCAGTGGGACTTTGGGTTAAGTAGATGAGGGTACCAACAAGTTGATGATAAAAGGTGAAATCAGCTAGTGGTGTGCAACACTTCACCTCAAGATTGATTCCAAATAGAAAGGGAGTTGGTGCAGGCTTGCAAAATTGAGATAGAAGATCAAGAGAATATTTGGGCTATGAGAGAGAGATATTCGAAGAGGTTTAAGAGATATCAATCCTAATAAATTAGTGAAAAAGACCCTAGTTAGTCATGGCAAAATGGTCATGCCAAAATGTCTTGACACTCACAATGACAGATGAGATGCTCCTTGTGAAAACAGTTGAGAAAAAAAGAATAATATTTTTTGGAACAATATAAAAGTCTCTAACCCAATAACAGATTGGTTGAGATACAAATATTAGTCCACACACTATAAAAATCTATGATTATATACAAATATAAAATTAAGTTGCCTTAATATGGAAAATCCATAAAGATAGACATATTATTTGTTATGCTGAAATCAACTACTTTAACATGATTAATTAAACTAAATTAGATGACCATAAAACATAAAAGACATGAAGATTATATCACTATTAGAAAGCAACAATGAATGACCCAAAATATCAACACAAGAACATCTCACAATATAGGATTTATGTAGAAAAACCTTTGCAAGAAAAAATCCACCAAGAAGAGGGGCCAATTATGTATAATCTTCAATAGATGATGTTGAAATACAAAAAAATCCATTACTCCTATTTCTTTAATTTGATAACACTTTGTTACTTGCAAAATAATGATACAATACTAGTATTTGAAGGTGCAAATTAATAGGAAAGTTAGGGCAAGAATACCACCATGGTATCTCAAAATAAGAAGTATAAACCGGCTCCAAAACTATATTCCCCCTTTAATAGTCCACTTGTAAACTTATTAAAAAATAATAAAACTATCAAATGGCCTTCACATAGGTGCCTAACCCATTGCCAATCAGAATTGGTCAACTTTGAGTGCTCCACTACTTCTGACAACTCTAATGGATAACATACACTAATATGCACTACTTGGAATGGAAAATATGCAAATAAATTGCAATCACATGCATTTAAATGCAAATCCAAGTGGCCCCATCCCTAAATAGATACCTAGGTAGAAAATTCTATTATAATGGCTTATCCCATCATCGCTAATTGTACCCATCTTGTATGAGTGTAATTAAAACATGTTATAAAAATTTTTGTAACATGTCCTTATGTTTCTAGGTACACCAATAAGGAAAATACATCCTTAACCACACATGCACTACTTGATTCCTCAATCTACTTTTGTGCTTCAACTAGATACCTCCAATATCAACCAAGGTAACCACTATCAAGCAAGAACTCCTCACATTCTCTAGCATGCCATATATGGAAGAAAAATAAACATGACAGGGTGAAGCATACCAATTATCACTAGATCCTACACCAATCTATAGATGAAAACATGAATTAAATTCAAATGATAAAAGGGTATTTCTTCAAAGAGAATAATTTCATTCAATGTATTATGTGAAACTCTATTTTGGATGTAAGTAGCATAGTTGATAACTTATACCCAATATTTAAGTGCAAGGGAGGATGCATGGATTATACAACTATCCATCTCTTTTAGGGACCTATTTTCTTCTCCAAGACACTATTACGCTGAGGTGTGTAGCAGAAATTATACTGAAGATCAATCCCTTCAAGAGAACAAAATTGTTCAAAGCAATGGCTCACATATTCTCTACCATTTTCTTTGTTGATATATTTTTTATCCACTTTCCAGATTGTTTCTCAAAACAAGACTTAAACTCTTGAAATCTATCAAAAAAATTTCCTTTCTATTGAACTAAGTATAACCATGTATATTTGGAATTGCCATCAATAAAGGTGAGTAAATAACGAGCATCGTAAAGGGAAATGATGAAAATGGACTCACCAAGTCACTATGAACTCAAGAAATTTTGAAGCCTTCCAAGGTAACACTATTTTGTTGTGGTGTGTAGGAGATAGTATATTGAAGATCAATACCTTCAAGAGAAAAAAAATTGTTCAAAGCATTGATTCACATATTCTCCGTCGTTTTCTATGTTGACATAATTTTGATGCACTTTCCAAATTTTTTCTCAACACGGGCCTTAAACTCTTGAAATCTATCAAAGAGTTTTCTTTTCTATTGAATTAAGTAGAACCGTATATATTTGGAATAGTCATCAATAAAGCTGAGTAAATAATGAGCCTCCTAAAGGAAAATGATGAAAATGGACTCACCAAATCACTATGAACATAAGGAATTTTGAATCCTTCCAAGCCTTCCCTTTGTCAAAATTTTCCTTAAGATGCTTTCCCAAGGCACAACATGAAAAAATATATCTTAAAAAAATATCTTAGGAAGATCTATGAGAATATTTTATGCATTGAACTGCTAATGATAGTGGTAGTTGAGATGGCCAAACTACTCATTCCATAGTTCTCTCACATTATATAAATGGTGGGTAATGTAGTATAATGTGTATCAAGTACAAAGTGAGAGAAATCATAAAGGTGAGAATGATGATAAACCTTTCCAATCAAAAGGAGTGCATAATATTCAATATTCTTGATATTGACATAATCTAGAGAGAACTCAACTTTTCTATTATTTTGGGTGATTTTGTAGATAGAGAAAAGGTTGGCTTATAGATTAGGCACACATAGGGCGTCCTCAAAGGTACTAGTAGTAGCATCAATTAAACCCTTCCCAAAGATATTCATTGGAAAATCATCCTTAGTGGGAATGTGAGGTACAAAACAAGGCTCCAACAAAGAAAATTATTCACTAGAAAACCCATGTGATCTACTACTATGATGAATATTAACAAATTAATAAGTGTAATATATTTCCCTTTTTTTTAATTTGGAAGGAGTAGAGGATTGTTGAGAAACATACGAAGGCAGATTAATATTATTCTTTTTTATAAGATATTTTAGCTCACTGATATGCTTCTTATGACAAGAACAAGTTGGCCTTCTATTATTTTGAGATTTCAGTTTTAAAGAAGAGTTAAGGTCTATATTTGGGTCAAATGCACTTGTTTTTTATGTGTCTTCTTGGAATTCTTTTGTTTCTTGTCAATTTTAACTAATTTTTTATGTCCCTTTGATTAATTGGCCAAAAATATTGAGCTTGAGAAGGCTAAAGAATACCCATAGAAAGAAGCTTCATTTGTTCATGCATCAATATTTTAGAAAAAAAAGAATCAAAATAATGTGTAATGTAGATCCCATAGTTAGCCTATGAGCGTGAAAGCTATTAGATTTTGTGAGAAGTGAGAATCAAGTTAGGATTTGATGTCAGTTGTAGATCACATGTAACTCCACTCGACAAATGATCAAATATCAAAATAGAAGAATGAAGAGAAATTTGAAATGTGAGAAAATAGAGACAAAGAAAGGGAAATTGTAGAATACTCTTGATACTTTCACTGAGCTATTAGTGAACTAATGAAGTTGAAAGGAGAGTGTCGTATATATAAAAAATAAGGACATATACATCCAAGATGTACATTAAATCCTACTTCCCATAAAAGGTGGGAGGTTTTAGCTACTTGGTAAATACCAAAACATGTGGCATAACCTCCTTATTTAAAGACAAAAGGAGCTATGAAAGGTGGCAGTGATAAACCTAACTAGTCCATAACCTACTTATATAAGGACATAATAGTGGTAATGAGAGGTGGCACAACAAGCAAAAAGAGGTTGTGTAACTCACGTGGTCATGTATGGAGGAGAGTGACACATGTAGCTAATGTATTTTTCCATGTGTCGTTATATTGATCACTCTTAATAAACTTGAGCAAGATTAAATAATGTGTAGGAAAAATAAATACTCCCTAACATAAGGAAAATAAAAAACCTACACTAACACCCCTCCTTAAGTGTAGCTTAGGTGGGTGAAATATGGCTCCCCAAAAATGAAGCCATGTTAGGTACCCATGTACATAGAGATCTCCCCCAAAAGTAGAAGCACCCATAAGAGGAATATCCCCCCTAAAAATAAAGATAAAATGCTCCCCCCTCAAAGTAGAGAGAGAAAATGATAGACTAAGAAGTCCCTCCTAAAGTAGACAACCATCACACTCCAAGAAAAGATTGCAAATGAAGGAATTTTCTTTTGATGAAGGGTTTGTTGAAGATGTCTATAGTCTTCTCTAATGTAGAACAATACTTAAGATTAATGATGCCTTCCTAAATTAGCTCCTGAATGTGGTGTATATGTATCTCAATGTGTTTCATCCTCTGATGATGAACATGATTCCATGAGATTTGTATTGCACTTTGATTATCATAAAAATGAATGTAGGATTTCTGAATGGAATACCAAACTCAATGGGTATATTGTGAACTAAAATAGCCTCGGTGGTTGCATTAACTACCTATCGATACTGAACCTTTTTCGATGAAAATGTGATTACAGACAACTTCTTTCTCGACCAACAAACTAGACTAGAACCAAGTGAGAAGTAATATCTTGAAGTAGACTTGTGATCCTCAGAATCGCCAGCCCAAGGTGAGTCTATGTCCCACCAAGTGAATATCAATACCCACTGCATACTAAATCCCATAATTGTGAGTACCCTAAATATAATAGAGGATTTTCTTAGTTTCTTTCCAATGGAACTATTGTGGCTCTTGCATGAATCATTAGACCATGCCCACAACATATGAAATAATATGTCTCATATACCAAATAAATGAGACTTCCAACAAGTTGTGGTTATAAAGTATCATCAACCAATGGTGAAGAACACTTAGCCTCAAGTTACCCCTGACAAAAATGGAGTTAGTGTAGGCTTACAATCAACTGCACAAAATTTGAAGAGCATATTAAGTGCATGTTGCAAGGTGTGCACCCTTCATCTCCTTGTGTTGTGTAGTGCAATGCTTGGGTTTGTGACATGGCTTAACCACCTCTTGTGGATTCTATAAGTCTAGTGGTTGTATTGGGCATTAACAGGTCGATCTTTTGGTGCAACGACAACCACACTTGTAACAAGTGGTATCAGAGCTTGGTCACAGGTTTAAACCCCTCTCTTGCGCTGGGGGGGGGATTGTTGCAAGGTGTGCACCGTTGGTCTCCTTGTGTTGTGCAACGTAATGCTCGGGTTTGTGACATGGCTTAACTACCTCATGTGGATTCTATAAGTCTAGTGATTATATCAGGCATTAACAGGTCGATCTTTTGGTGCAATGATAACTGTACTTGTAACAATGCATACTTGGGTTGTCCAAGGAAGATACCCAAACATGATTGAGTGATCTCAATCTCCAAGCATTAATGCAAAATTCCCAAGTTTGACATAAAAAATATATCATGTAGACTAGTTTTCACTACCTTGATAGTGGATAAGTGAATCCATATGATTAAAAAGTCATTAATGTAGGGAATAAAAAATGTGATCGAGTTTCATCTTGCAATAGATTGCATACATTTGGATTAGAATGGCACCAAGTGAAACAAAGTGTCAGAAGGAAGGAGTCCATCTTAGCATACCAAGCCCAACGAACGTATTTGGGGCCATAGAGAGGCTTTCAAAGATGACACACAAATGAAGGATCTTGAATAAACTTGTGTGGCTTCTCCATGTAAATTTCCTCCTAAAGGTCACTATGAAGAAATGCACATCCATTTGATGAACTTCTCAATAGTGGGTTGCAACTATAGAAAGGACAAGTCAAATGGAATTCATCTTAGCAACTGGTGTAAAAGTGCCAAAGTAGCCAGTCCTAGGTACTTGGGAGAATCCTTTTGCTACCAAGCGAGACTTATGTTTATCAATTGGCCCATCTACTATCATTCTTGCTTGATAGATCCACTTGCACCAAACAATTTTTCTTCTTTTAGGAAGAGGGACAAGATCCCATGTGTGATTCCTTTCCAAGAAATTGAAGTCTTGCTACATTGCAACATCCCAATTTAGAATACTTGAAGCTTCTCAAAGAAATATAGATACGCTTGAAAATAATTAATCTTTGAATGATGACTAGGAGACGACTATGAATCTTCATCACCACTATCGCCATATGAAGTGGAGGAAGAAGAATCTTCATAAATATTAGGAGGATTAAGATCCTCTAAATAATTTTAATCAGGATGTAGTGGCTCCAATATGATTTTGGATGGAGAAGTTGTAGGGGAAGAACTAGAAGAGCTCTCCTCACAATGAACTCTCCTCTCAATGAATAAATAATGAATGTTGGGATGGAGAAACCTAAAACCTTTGACATCATCTAGATACCCAACAAATATATAAGGCTTGTTCCATGAATCCATAGCCTTGCATTTCTAAGCTTGAATGTGGGCCCATGCAAGATAACCAAACACTCTAAAGTGCTCAAATGTGGGTTTCCTACAAGTCCAAGCTTGAAAAGGATTACCTCCTTCACAAATTTGTATGGAACTGGATTCTGAATGTAACATGCATAGTTAATGACCTCTGCCTAGTATTGAGGTACCAAATATTTCTTCCACCATGGAATCGAGTAACACTTCTTGTTGTCAGGAGAATGCCAAACTTTCCAGTCGCAAAATTGAAATAAAACAAGGATAAAGACCTAGTGCTAAAAACCATTTCATGGCAACACTAGATCAATCAAGAGAAGAAATAAAGGACGAATCTGACGGTGAAAAACTCTTTGAGGCACCAGAAGATGCAAATTTTGACATCCTCCCTGCATATTTTTAGGAGAGATATGCTATTTTAATAGAGATGATAGAAGCAATAAATATTGGCACAACAAAGGATCCCAAGGTCCTTCATCTTGCTACATCATTATCAGATGAATAAAAGAAAGACTACATAGAATTCTTCAGACAAAGACAGATAAATTTTGCTTGGTCCTATGTAGACATGCTTGGACTTGATCCAGATCTTATCATGCATCATCTCAATGTAGATCCAAAAGCAAAACCAGTTAAACAAAAGCTAAGGAAGATGCATCCACACATCACTCTCCTTGTAAAAGCTAACCTAAAGAAACTATTGGATGTGGGTTTCATAAGACCTGTTGTCTATCCAGAACGGGTCTCCAGTATTGTGTCAGTGTCAAAGCCAGATAAAAGCATAAGAGTATGCATTAACTTCAGTGATTTGAACAAAGCATGTCCCAAAGATGAGTTCCCACTGCCCAAAATTGATATAATTGTAGATTTATCAGTAGGACATGAGATGTTTTCATTAATGGATGGATTCTCGGGGTACAATCAAATAAGAATCACCTATGAAGATCAAGAAAATATAGAATTCACATGTGCATGGGGTACTTACTGCTGGAATGTTATGTCATTTGGGCTTAAGAATGCAGGAGCAACTTATTAGAGAGCCATGACAACAATTTTTCATGATATGATGCATACATTTATGGAAGATTATGTAGATGACATACTTGCAAAATCTCATGCAAGGAAAGAACATTTGAACATCTTGGGTAAGATATTTGACATGCTTGAACAATATCAGTTAAGATTGAATCCAAACAAATGTGCATTTGGAGTAACCTTTGGAAAACTTCTTGGGTACATTATATCAACTCGTGGAATTGAAGTAGATCTAGAAAAGGTCAGAGCCATCATGGAAATGGAGTCACCTAGAAACATAAGTCAATTGCGTTCTCTACAAGGGAGATTGAAATCACTCAGAAGATTTGTCTCTCAATTAGCAGATAGATGTCATCCATTCACTCATATTTTACACAAGAATGTTCCATTCAAATGGGGTCAGAAGTGTGAAGAAGCTTTTATGCAAATCAAAGAATATATGATGAATCCTTCAGTACTTGTATCACCAATCAAAGGGAAACCATTGTTGCTTTACATCTCAACAACAAATTTATCACTAGGAGCTCTTTTAGCACAACATCATGAAGAAGGGAAAGAAAGAGCAGTGTATTACATTAGTAGAACACTTGTAGGCTATGAATTGAAGTATATATTAGTTGAGAAGACATGTTTAGTAGTTGTAATTGCAACTCAGAAATTGCAACATTATATACTGACTCATTCTGTGAAACTGATAGCAAAAATAGATCCACTAAAGTATTTTCTGAGCAAGTCAACTTTGATAGGAAGACTAGAAAATGGGTTATGGTACTAAGTGAGTTTGATATAGAATAAGTTGATCAAAAATCTATCAAAGGACAGGTCATTGTTGATCAATTGGCTAAAGCACCCTTACAAGATGACACACCATTGTACATTGAATTTTCTAATACAAATATTCTGATAATAAGCACACAATTTTGGGAGTTGTACTTTGATGGTTCCTATACACAATATGGATCAGGTGCTGGAATTTTGTTCATCATGCCTCAAGGACACACAATTCCAAAATCATATAGATCGTGGTTTCCATGCACAAACAATACTGCAGAATATGAATCAATGAATATTGGGCTTGTTGGGCCCATATAAAAATTTTCATCCCATATGTGTCCTTGTTTGAAGTAATGCTTGTCTAATCCATTGGTCAAGTCATTTGCTTAATCTTCCTCATGTAACCCGACCATTGTTATATCGTTTAAGTTTCACTGCGTTGAACTTAAACCTTGAACTTGAACCTTTTTGGTTCAAGGTTCAAAGTTCAAGATTTGTCATGTTAATTTTGTGTCATGATTGTTTCGCAAGGTTCAAAGTTTGATGTATAGGCTTCTTGGAAGACATGTGACTTGGCGCGAGGTGATGGCGCGGACTTTAAGATATGATTAACGGTCGCAGACGAGAGGAATATTCTTTCTTTACCGATTTGAAATTTGTCATTTATAGCAAGTATGTGTGAAGATCCATAGTGTCAGAAGTGAAGTGACTTAGCATTTAAGGTATGCTCTAGTACAATCATTTCAGAGTAAGGTCACATGAATGAAGAGTAATGGAGACAGTTTATGGTAATAATGGGTAAGATTTTCTCGGCTTTAAAACTGAGTAGTTGTCACGTCAAGATTATTATTTTCTTGGGAAAGTTTTGAGAAGTAGTTTTTGGAGCGAGAGAAATAGACTGCGATAGGGGTTTGCAGATTACAGAGGAAGGTATGTCCAACAACTTTCTAAATTGTTGCAGTTTGTTTTAAAAGATCTGGGTATTTTG
This sequence comes from Cryptomeria japonica, assembly GCF_030272615.1. Taxonomy (NCBI): domain Eukaryota; kingdom Viridiplantae; phylum Streptophyta; class Pinopsida; order Cupressales; family Cupressaceae; genus Cryptomeria; species Cryptomeria japonica. The sequence continues at coordinate 722,263,699 of NC_081412.1, forward strand.
TTAGTTGTTTGTTTCTGTTTTCCCTTTCCTTCTTTGCCTAGGTTAATTGGAGAAAATCACGAGCTCAACATGAGGCCTACTTTGCCCAAATTAATGAACTCGTCTTCCCTTGTAAGCTCTTTACCGAAACTAGGTGATACATCATTAGTCCAACTAGATTTAGATGATTTTCTAGAAAGAGTACGAAACCCAGACGCAGATCCTATGATGAGAGATATTGCACAGAGCGGATTATTAGAAGCGGCCGCATTTCCCACAACTACTTCTTGCCCTGAATTAGTTTTAGAATGTATGAATTACTATGACAAGGGTAATAGATGCATAAGGAAAAAAAATGGTGAGGTTTTGTTATCCATCGATAGACAGACAGTAATGGCAGCCATGGGTATCCCACACCGGGAACCCTATGAAGATTGGACGATTGGAAAATCCTATAGAATTTTATTTGAGAAAAAGAAGTATTACATAACTGTTATTGCACGGAATTGGCTTCTAAGATTCCAAAAAGGAGGCTCAAGGCTGTCGAGACCTCTAACTCGTGAGCATTTAATTCCCGCAATTCAAGACTTGGTAATATTGTTGAGTAGAGTAAAGGGTAATTCCCACTCCTTCTATTGGGAGGACTGGATGTATTTCTTCATCCAGGTCACTCTAGATAAAAATCGGTTCATTGACTGGGGAATTGTTGTCATGGAAAGGTTACACGAAGGTTTGAGTAATTACCCTGGGATGTCAAACTTTCATATGTCTTCGTACCTATTATATATGCTTTCTTGTGTGAGAGAATGGTCTAGATTGTCCCATGCAAAATGGGTTCAAGGAATAAAAATTTATGAGTATCATCCCAATTTGACTTTACAAGGGCATGTTGATGATTATCTCAGTTGGAATGATATTTTTGCTGGGAGGTTGACCTTTGAATTACAAGGTAACTTGCATAGGAGGATGTCTACAGAAGTCGTTGAACTTGTTAACATCTATGGCAATTTCTTTACACAGTTTAGTCACTTCACTTACCTAAGGGTTGGAGGATTTAAAGGTGAACCCTTTAGGCTACCCAGGTATGTTTCAGACTCCTGTATTTTGATCGAAGTTTCCAGGCAGCTTGCCTATGTCACAAAGGATTATGGTGAGGACTCCGACACAAGTGGGATTTTCCCCATTGACTTAGGCCATTACAGTTGTAGGTCTGTCTCTGATGCGTTGAATCTTGAGCTAGAATTTAAGAGATTTCATTTGAAGACCTTTGTGAAAAGGGATAATTTTAATAGTAAAGGTTTCATCGCTCAATATGTGAAGAAGATGGTGCCTGATCAGCATGTGTCTCAGTTGGAGGATTATTGGGAGGGTTGCTCGGATGAATTTGAAGTAAGGAAAAGGAGTTGGTCCGAGTTAACCTTGAAACAAATTCATGACATGAAATTGCCAATGGACACTTCACGTGTCACCACTGATGATGAAGATGTACTTGATTCTGAGTTTATGAAGCGGGTACATAATGAACCTCTTCCAGAGGTGGATTGGAGTAAAAAGATGGAGGATAGTATTCAGACACGCGCCTTCAACATAATTCAAAGGACAAAAAATTGGCTTAGGATTTGTCGATTTCATCCGACAAGAGCAACCAGTTCAAGAAGCAAAAGTGGGAAGAGGAATACCGCAAGTAAAACTTCTATTTTAACTAACATTCTCATTTTTGTTGCAGGAAAAAGGCAGACAAAGATTAAAGAAGAGAAACTTGACACCGAGGTTGAACTTTCTATTGGTGGTCGGGTTACCAGGTCAAGGTCCAAGAAGAGTTTTCAGCTACCAGCTCCCCATCTCATTCTTGATTTGGACACAGAGGAAGCACTGTGCGATATGGTATCCCTTGTTTCTGATACAGACAAGGTTTCAACTTGCATAGAAACTACTTTCCAGGATTCAGGGACGCTTGATATCCAGTCTCATGCAGATAGTGCCACACTGCCACCCTCAGTAGGATCTCCACCCATGCCATCTAAGGAACTGACTCTGGCACCCAAGTGGTTAAGTGATTCAATTACTAGGAAAAGGAACGTGGTCCCTATTTCGGTATCAATGGAGGATGTTGTGAGTAAATGTCTGGGAAAGTCCACGAAGCCCAAAAGGCTAAAAATGGAAGCTATGATTGATTTTGATGAAAGCACAAAGCATTGGACTGCAGACATTGCCAAACCCGCATCCGACAAAGATATTGTTACTGCTTCAGAAGCAGACTATGCTATTGAACGAGTTGATTTGGGGGTCGGAACCAGAGCCATAGATGTGAAACATCTGGAGACTTCAACCAAACGAATTATCTCTCGTACTTGGAAAGATGAAAGAGAGAAGGCTGAGTTAAAGAAAAATTTAACGCAAATGGCTCAGTATATTCATGCTCTGCAGAACATTACCGTTGTCTCAAAGTTCAGGGCCATTTAGCCCAAAATCACCTGGTAATCAGAGATTCTTTGATGAGGTTCAATAAAACAGGATGATTGCCAAGGTTTTCTCAGAATGGCTCACCTCGATCATGCATCAAGCGACCAATTACATAACGGATTTAGTCTAGATTTTCAAAGATGCTAATGAAGTCACCAAAGAATTGGATTTCGACTTAATCTCATGGTAGAAAGAGAAGACTAAATGGGCAATGATTTCAAAACAGATGCGCGATATTCAGTGTTATGGCCTGATGAATTTTCTTGCTGAAAGGCAAGTGCCAGGGTTAAATGAAGACGTAATGTTTATTTGCAAAGAGAGCATTGAGTGGCGCAACCAGATTATTGAATAGGGCCATAGTGAATCAGGCGCAACAACCTTAAGGGCGACCATGCAGAAGGATCTGCACTGCGTGGATGTCCAATTATTTAAAGAAGATAGCGAAACTCTGGAAGATACTACAAAGATGATTAACCAGTTTAGCAACCACATTAAACAAATCAAGGTGGATAAATCCTTGGTTGTGGGAGATTTTACGAGGATTTCCAAAGTAGAATCGATGCTCACAGTTTGTCTCAATCACCTGGACTCACACAAGGACAAAGTGCAGATGGTGAAGAGAAAGAAGGAGCTCTGGAAGCAGAGAGTAATTCACATCAGTTTGCCACATGTAACTGTAATTCAGGAATTTTTGAAGGTGCATCGAGAGTGGAATGAGGCAAAGGCGGTGATGGTGTTGTCCAAAACACCAACCCGAGCGATCACACCGAGACCGAGCAGACGACATGACTAGCACTACTAGCAGTTGTTTGCCAGCGAGTCTAGTCATTTTAAATTTCGGTTATGCAGTTAGGGTAGTTTTCTATTAACTCTTACGAGCTAATTTTACTTTGGTTAAAAAACTATTGGTCTGGCAACCTATTTATATGTTTTGCAATGACTTTATAAGGGTTCACTAAGTTTTTGAAAAGACTGTGTTTAAAATTGGCTAAAAACTTTGTGTATGTAGAAGGTGGATGATCATCAATGAATGAAAATCTCATTAACAGTTATCTTTGATTTCAGATCTGTGTATTTGATATTTTGGAATTTTATTTCTGTGAAAATCTGTTTCAAAGAAGGAGTCGTTATACTTTCTATGTGTGCGGAAAACTATTAGCGAATTTCATCTTTAAAGGCTTTTCATTTTGTTTTAGTGTACGTGTGAAGCATGTCGGCTTTATGTAAAGAGTTACATATGAATCAGTGCTTGCATTCATTTCATATTGACTGGTGAATGCAATTACCTTTTAGTGCTTTCTGGTGAAAAGCATTCTATTGATTGTGTGTAATTTGGAGCTGATTGAATATTTATTAAAGGTAGTTGTACCTTAATTCAGAGGTTAATCAATATAATGATTTCCCATTGATTGGTAGAAAATTTGTCTTTCTTTCCTCAAGCCATAATGTACAAAGATTAAATAAATAAAGGGAGACAAATCTGTTCACCAACGGGGCTCAAAATGTCTATTGAATGGAACATTAAGGAACTGCATGTTTATGGTGATTCACAACTTATAATCAACCAAATAAATGATGATTATCAAACTAAGAATGACAAGCTCATGCATTACAAACAGTTGGTTGCAGAGTTTAAAGAACATTTTGAAGAAATATCATTCGCTTAGATCCCAAGAAATGAGAACAAAGTAGTAGATGCAATGGCTACAATAGCATCTATGTTGCAGAATCAAGAAAATCAACAATGAGCTATGAATTCCTGGTAGAAGATATCTTGAATCCTACCATTGAATCCCAAAATACCCACATGATTTTCCATATATCTGGAACCGATCAATCCTTATATGGTATCAATACTTAAAAGAGAATATCCTTACTCCTGACCTATCTCATAATCAAAGAAGAAATTTTATCCGTCAGTCATCCTGCTATACTATAATTATTGATACCTTATATAGGCGAGGTCTAGATAGCACTTTATTAAGATATCTCGAACAAGAAGAATTTGAGAAAGTTCTTAATGAAGTTCAAGCAGGTATTTGTGGCACGCACTCAAGTGTATTAATGTTGGCTAAGAAACTTATTCATTTGGGTTACTATTGGCCTACTATTGAGAGAGATTCATTTACATATGCCAAGAAATGCAAACAATGCCAGATCCATGAGAATCTCATCCATGCACTAGCACAAGAATTGCATCCTATGGCAGGTTCATGGCCATTCTCCCAATGGGGTCTTGATTTGGTCGGTAAGATAAACCCTTCATCCTCTAATGGACACAAGTTCATTATGACTGTTACTGAGTATTTCAGTAAGTGGATTGAAGCAGTGCCTTTGATGAAAGTGACAGGAAAAAAAATATCACCATTCATCTTGAATTATATAATTTGTCGATGTGGAGTCCCTATGACCATTATCACTGATAATGGATGACCATTTAAAAATCAAGATGTGAAGGAACTATGTGAGTGATTTCATATTTAACATAGATTTTCTACTCCATATTATCCACAAGGAAATGGCCAAGCTGATGCATCAAATAAAACAATCTTAAAAATCTTGAAGAAAATAGTCAATGAAGCTGGTAAAGAATGGCACATTTAGCTAAATCCTGCTCTTTGGGCATACCGAACCAACATTCACACACCAACGGGGGTTGTTGTGTGTGTGAAGTAGGATACCTGCAGTTGCAACACAAACACTCAATAGATCATTACAAGCATCGTTAGAAAAATGAAATCAAATGAAAGATAAATCATGACAAAGTGACCTATCGCCTCCTAAGAGATGCGAGTGTGGATTTGCTCTCAGGTCTAGAGGAGAAATCCCAGTGACTTGACTACACCAAGATGAAGGATTTAAAATGATATGATGTGCAAGCTAGATGAATGTATGATTATGCTAGATTGATCCAAGAAGCTAATTATGCTAATGGTATGCATGATTATGCTAAATGATAGATGCAATTAAGCTATAAGATGATCAAATTAAGCTAAATCTAAGACGCAATTGCCTATAATAATAATGATTAAATGATATGCCTATAATAACAATGCTTAAATGATAATGAGATGGGATCCTTTGTGCTCCAAAATGGGAGATATTTATAGGATTTCTAAGGCCAGAGGTGAGGTGGCAGGAATCAATGGTCAAGATTGAATCTGAAGATATCAAGGGTCAAATTGGAGGAGGTTGGAAAAGAGGTTGGAGGGAGAGACACTTGTGATCTCTGTGGTGACAACTGTCAAGGAGCCTTGCTCATAAGAGGGAAAGTGTCCAAGGGAGGAGACATGTGGCATAAGTGCCATGTGTCTCAAGGGGAGAATATCCACCCCAAGTAGGTTAGGATAAGGAGGTTAGGATGTGCAAGATAGAATAGGGTTAGCTAAACCTAGGATTAGGTGGAATGGGTTAGGTTAGGGGATGGTTAGGTTAGGTGGTTAGAAGTTAGGAGGCATGTGGGTAATTTGAATTTAAAAATTCAAATAATAGGAAAAGGCTAATTAACTTTCAACAACTCATAAATTGATTTGTTTTAATTAATTAGGGGATTAGAAGAAATGAATTAAATGGGGGGAGGATTAATTAATTTAGATTAATTAATCAAAGGGGACTATTGAAATGAACCTATTAAATAAAATCCTTAGATTTATTAATAAGCAAGTGAATGGGAGAATTTAATCAAATTGCTAATGAATTCAATTAAATTGGGAAGGGGAATTAATTAAATAATTGCTTATTTAATTAATTATCTTCAGACCATTTTTAGGTGTATACAGGGCCAACTTCATATTGCTTAGTCTATGGATCAGAAGCCATATTACCGACAGAAGTAGAGATACCTTCTCTACGAGTGTCCTTGAAAGGTCTTATACCAGAAGAAGAAGAACAAGTCTCTGGACTTCAAGAACTTGAATTGATTCAAGAACTTCACCAAAATGCTACAGATCATTTGAAGGCATGTCAACAGAGAATGGCAAGAAGTTATAATCATAGAGTTAAGCCACATATTTTTTAGATTGGAGATCTAGTTCTAAGGGAGAATCCGAAAAATCTTCAAGACCGAGAAAAGAAGGGAAAGTTTGAACCAAATTGGTTAGGTCCTTTTGTTATAGTAGCAACATATGGCTCAGGAGCATACAAGTTATCTACCCCTGAAGGTGATTGGTTTGATGAGCCCACCAATTCCATCCATCTCAAGAAGTTCTATGCTTGAGATGTAAAGTCCTAAAAAAATCAGTAAAAATCATATAAAGTCTTGAAGAAATCAGTAAAAATTAGAAAAGTAGAAAATCCCTAAAAAGCATAAAATAGTGAAAACAGAACAAAAAATCAAATATAAAAAAATGCAATAAATTTAGATAGTGAAAACCTGGTAAACAGACGCTATCTAAAAGTGGGTTCTTCCATCTATGAGATTGCTTTGCACATCTATCCATCCTATCCCATCTATCCATCCCATCACATCTATCGCTTCCATCTATCCTACCTCATCCATTTCATCTTTCGCATCCATTGCTCTGAACCATTTAGCAGAAAATATGCAGCTTACCAACAAGTATCAATCTTTGACATACTTAGTGTAGTCACTGTCTTGGATTTTATCAATCATATCTGCATTATATCCGGCCATCGATTTTGGATCATCCTTTCATACATCAATAATAAAGTTTGTTTCCACTGTGGGTAAAATCCTAATTCCTTTTGCTAAGGTGATCTTTTAAATCTTTAAAAATCTAAAACATTCAGAAAACTTAGAAAACCAAAACACCTAGGGTTTTGAAATAGATAACGAGCAACAAAGCAACAAAGATCAAGGTATTTTGTAACAACTGAATCGTGAAACTCTATATACAAAGAATAAACCAACAAGTAATAATGGATTATCAAGGATTATTGATCAAGATGTTTATATCAATTAATGACCATGAGAACATGTGACTGACATACAAGATTATGTGTTTATATCTTGATTTATTACTAATCATGTACTCTATGCGACTCAAGGATGTCCATGACTAGAGAAGCTATTATGGGGCATGATTATTTTCTTTATTTATTGTTTGTGGTTATCTCTTATTAAGGTATGTACTTGTCTAAGGATATGATCGACAAAAGATCAAGGAGGACGTTCTAAGTCATGCTTAAAAGTAGATAACACTTGTCTGTTCTACAAGAAATACGTAGGTCAAATTGATTCATCATATCAAGCTACTTGTATAAACTTGCTATATCAAAATCCATGTAAGAAATACTCAGGTCAGCTTGAATCATTATGTCAAGTTGCTTGTATTTTCTTATAACATTCGAAAGCTCAATGATGAAATCAAGCATTGTTATAAGACATCATATGAAGAATGGAAGTATCATTTTAGATTAGCTCATTAATTCATCTGCATTATAAGCATTCATTGTCAGTTGCATTATAAGCATTTCATTCCATTCAGAGATCAACGGTCATAAATAAGGATTGAGTATACTTGGACAAAACAAAAACAATTTGCATTTGATCATTGTAGGTTCATTCATCTTTAGAATCATTTAAATTATTATCATTCATTTCATTTAGTTGCATTCAATCATTGCATTCGTTTGCATTTCATTAAGTGCATTTCACTAATCATGTAGTATATCATTATTATTACTTGCATTAGGTTCATTATCATTGTAGTTATTTTTATCCATTAAGGTCATTTAGTTACATCTTTGTACTTAGATTCATTATAATCATAAGCATTACATATAAGCATCCATAAGTTGCATTTCATAAACATCATTTGCATTTAAATCATCAAACTTGAAATCAAATACATTTCATGTAGATCATTTGCATTTCAAATTGTTTCATCATCTGCATGCACATCAACAATAAAAAAAAATCAACATTCATTTGCATGAGTAATCATTAGAAGCATTCTCATATAGATCGTTGCATTTACATCATTTAAGTAAAGCATATCATTTAAGTTAGTATCATCTTCATTCACATCCATAACCATTAAAGTGCATCAATGATCAACAAAATTAAAAATCAAATGCATTTTCATTTCATCGTCATTGCATCATATAGAACATCATCATCATAAAAATAATGGGAAAAGAAGATTATCAAATTTGCATCCATCTAATCAGTGCATATATATCATCAAGGCATATAGATCATCTTAAAACAATAAAAATTCCAAGTATACATTTATATCAAATCAATAATAAAATACAAGTGCCTCATCAATATAAATCATGTTTGCAAGTCAAGGTTGTCATGTGCCACTACCACCTGACTCTATCCGTCTCTATGGCTGTGGGCGAGAAGATCCTCCAAATGGTTGTCCCCCCCGATCTCCACTCCTATAAGGAGGTCCCATGACCCCACCACTGCTAGTAGCCATCCTCAAGTAGTCTGATAGCTCCCTGCTCTCTGGATCTTTGAGACTAAATCCTCATATATTCGTCACCAGTGTGTTGTCTCCTTCCTAGCTCGAAATAGTGCTCTGACGGTATCAGCTGAGAGAGTGTCAGATCCAACCTGTTGAATGTGATCAAGTAGGTCCTAAGTATCCCGTTGTCTCCTAATAGACCTATCTCTCTCTGCCATAAGTGTCTGTACCTGTGCCCTAAGATGATCTATCTATGCTCTGAGATCATCCAAGGTTTCTTGCTCTGGCACATCCTGTTGAGGTGCATCCTGCATCCCCTCATCTCCACCTCTCTCTCCACCTACTAGAATCTCAACCTGAGTAGCTCTCAAGACCCGTCATCTAATGAGAGGAACATGATCCTTTGAATCCTCCTCCACCCCGTCCCCTCCACCATGAGCTACAATAACTGTAGGATCTGGCCGAATCTGACCAAAATCAATGCCTCTTCCTCAACCCCTGTCCAATCCAGTACTCCTACCTCCTCCTGTAAAGGGTAATCCTCTCACTGGTAGCATCCATGCCCTTCTTGTATCCCTCCCAATTCATCCTGAATCTCTCCCTCCCATGGGAAGTGGTCTCCCAACCCTGCCAATCGGTCCAAAAGTTCCTCCATGGACTCTCAATCGACCTCCTCTCCACCCAGGTCTCCTACTGCATCTGCCTTCGCCTCCTTCTCCTCCCTCATCCCCCTCATCTCTGACCTCTTGAGCGGATCTAAGCTCTCACCTTTGTCTCTGTCTCCTAATGATGGTATCATCTGAATCATCCTCCTCATATCTTGAGCTGGGAGGAGGGTCTGCTTGATCAATGATATGAGGAAAAGGGTGTGCAAGCATGTACTAAGCATAATCTGTAGTGACCCCGGGATCCAAAATGTGTAATCTCAAATCATAAGCAACCATAGGAACAACCAAAAACTCTATGCGTGCTATCTCGAAAGACAAAGAAGGTCCCCAATCTCGCCTATCCTTGTATTGTCGTGCATACATGGTGACACCGGAAGGCATGTGTTGAATGATCCCAAACTATCTCAAAATGTGACCAATCAACTATCACTCAATAATGTATGGAGTACGACCAATCAAATATCTACTCTACAAAATATATAGTAATTTCTGCGCATCATCCATCCATGGCTCACACTCGATATAGGGTCTCCAAATGATGCTATCCAGTGAATCCAGAACCCAACACCAATACTCCATCTTACCCAGCTTATGATGAGTAAGGATACCTGAGTATAAATAAACATATGGTTGCCCATCACCATGAACTCTATGATGGATAGGCCGAGTAACAACAATATGCTCCTAGCACCATATCTATAAAAGTGTGCATCTTGTAGACAGACCAGCACCATCATCAAAGACAACCTGATGAAGATCATGATATAAATGAGAAAGCATGCAAACACCCCACTCATATCGAGTTTGATGTTCCATCATGCTCTATAGAATCCCACCCCAACCAATGATGAAACCTTGAGATCTCCTATCTGGATAGATGAATCCGCCAATCAATCCTACAAGAATAACTGGGAGAGTCTCGTAGTACATGATCATATCCTCCCATCAGATCTCTCCTCTGGAAATGCTCTCATCACCAAATATGGCTCTGCAAGCCTCTGTCCCTCCAAGATCCTAAAAATCATACTGGACTAACTCGCTAGTCACGGGGATATGTAGAATCCTATAGACATCCTCGAGTGTAACATTGATCTCACCATTGGGCAAGTGGAAAGTGTTATGCTCGCTATGTCATCTCTCTACTAAGGCAATCAACAAACCCCTATTATGGGTAGTATCAGACATGTTGGTGCAGGAGCACCCAAGAACATGAGGTCACCAGGAGAAAAGTGACGTTTTAAGTCATTTTGATCATTTTTATGATGTATTGATTCATGATGAATCCATTTGTAAAGACAAGATCACTTATTGTAATTATTTGCATAAAGTTGTTAAAAGTTGTTCTTTAGGTCCCAGTTTGGTCTATAAGGTCAAGATTGTTGAAATAACCCATGGAAGGGTAAAATCAACATAAAATATCTCAAATAGTCTATAAGAGTTTTTACAATTTGGGGAGTCATTAGGAAAAAGTGTCAAAGTTACAAGAAAATTGCAAAAATGCAACATTTGAAAAAATGTAAAAGTGCAAAAATTGCACATAAAGTTGTAAAAGGGAAGATGAAGGGTCATAAAGGTAGTTGGATGGTTTATAACTACCAAAGAGTCTATAAATATGTTGTATTGGTCAAACCAAATCATTATTGGAAGAATAGAGAAGGAGGATAAAGTTTTGGAACAAATTGGTGTGTTTAAAACTTGCATTTTGATTGGTGTTTTTGTGTTAAGTTGTTGTTTCCAGGACTTGTACGACCATGTATGGCCTGGAAACCCTGTATATTTATAATGGTTAGATAGTGGAATGAATCCTCTTTCTCATTCTTTTGGTTTGGTGCAGTTTAATGAATAAATGAATAAGTTATGAAAGTTTTGGTGAAAGTGGTTGTTTGCAGATTTGAGTTTTCCTGAGAACAGTCATGTTGCAGCATTTGGTACAAACTCATTGGGAAGAATTATGACCTCAAAATAGATTAATTGGAAAGATATATGAATCACCTTTTATTTCATTTTGGTTTGAGTCATTTTTATGCACATTTGTGTAAGTTATGAAGATTTTGGTGAAAACTGTTTTTAAACTATCTTCAATGGAGTTGCAGACAAGGGTTTGTGATTATCTAATGATTTAGCCATTTGAAAATTTAATGGCTTACATATTATGAAAATAGATCCATAAATATTTCATGTTATATTATTTTAGAATCATTTGGTTTTGTTTTGTGAAAGATATTTGATGCCCAAGATGGACTGGGCATGTAGATGTCTTATTTGGGGACAGCAGAAATGGGTCTCGGTGAAAAGACCATAACTTTTAATCTAACTGTTGGATTTGGCTAAATTTGGGATATGTTGTTTGTAAGAAATCTATTCAGGTTTTGACCGAAGGGATTGAGTTTTTTTATATCTGGTTAGATATTTATATACCTCTGTGTACAGGTCTATCCAAAGGGACAACAAGCTGGCAAATTTGATACTTGGATCAAGTTTGTGTTTTCTTGATTGATTGAGTGTTGAAGTATGATGGAATATGCCTCTAATGAATTTTTCTAATGGTAAAAATATAGATGGATCAACATGATCCTAGAGTTGTGATTGGTTTTCCAAGATCCTCTGCATCACATGTACAACAAATGGTGTAATCCACAAACATCTATATGTCTAATCTCATCCTGTGTCAGCTCTGGCACTAAATGACGTATGGCCAGGAATTTCACTCGACACTGGAGAACATCAATCTTCTCCTGTTTAACAAGAGAATTTGATCTCTATCAATTATATATCTATCAAATTTAAGAGAACACTAATCTATCAATCTATCAAACAAATGATCAATCACATCAATAATCAATCAAATCTTTTCTACAAAGAAAACCAAGCTATCAAATCAACTTTTAAATCATGAAAAATTATTTTCTATCAATTAATGATTTCAATCAAAGTCTATCATGCTCTTCATCAGAGACTGAATCAGCCTCGTAGAGCTAATCTATCAATCCATTAATCTATCAACCAATCATTTATCCTATCAATCAAATTTATCAAATTCTCTATCAATCAGACATCAATCAACATACCTATCTATCACATTCACGCATCAAAAGATCAAATCAAATCATTTGAATGAATTTTAACATAGTCAAAATCCAACAAATTTAATTTTTAAACCAAATGTGCTATTCCTAAAAAAAAATGCGCTATTCTATTAAGCACAGGTGATGAAACATACATATGCATGAACCCAAATAACATAAGTGCTAACACTCAGAGTAAAGGCATGAAAACAGTTGAATGCGCTAACCTTTTTAACATATGCGCGAACACTGAAAGCATAAGCGCTAACATAACGGAAGCACAAACATGCATCACAAAAGTGTGAACAAAATAGACAAAAGCGCTAAACTATTAAAAGCGCTAACATAAGATGCATATGTGCTAACATACGAGACAAAAGTGCTAAAACGAAATGGCGAAAATAGAAAAAAAAAATTTAAAAATAGCCTAACATGTGCCGAAAAACAAGGAAATTTGTACGGAAAGTTGGAAACAAGCTCGGGATAAGGTACATACCGGATAACCATACTCAGGAGGTCATTGATATCATTGTACACACTCAAATCAATGACTCTCGAACAGAATCACCATTGTGACAACTCATCAAGACAATTCTTTTCACTCCACAAGCTGACAAGGATGCAAATGAGGATAAATTTAACCTAGGTTAATTTTATAATTACCATTTAAAAGGGTAATTAATGCTTTTAAGTGGAGCAATTTTATTTATTTTTCACAAATGAATTTAATTGAGGGACCTTTTTAATTATCGAGAGATTAATCATTCAATTTTTTCAAACAATTTCATGATCAATCTCCTGAGGGGGCACACAATCAGGATTTTTATCTCCATTAGGCGCATTATCAAGACTTGATTTAATATTTGAAACAAGGTTCTCTCAACATCATTTCAAAGAGGGGAAAACTGTATACACATAAAATTGGCTATGAGCAATTAAATAAATATTTTATATTTATTTAATAATTATTCTTCTATTAAATAGTTAATTTGAAAAGATTAATTTATTTCATGTCCTTCTATTAATTAATTTAATTGAAACATTTATTAATTAATTCATTATTTCCTTTTCTTCTAATCAATTACTTAAATATCTAATATTTAATTATTCCTCTATCTACTATCCTATAGTCTCATTAATTAAATAATTTCTTAATTATTTAATCCCTTTTCCAACTCACCTTTCATTCTCCACATCACTTCTTCTTTGCCAACTCATCCATCATGTGGCTAAATTTATTCAACAAAATTAAATTAAATTAAATTAAATCATTTATTAGCCACTTATCTCCAACTTCTAAAATAAATGAAATATTTTGTACGTACAGATATTTCCTAACCTTCTTCTATATTCTCTCCAACATTCCTATATCTTAGGAGGACTCGAGTCCACTTGTCCTCTCATTCCTACATCTTCTCCAACTATCCTATATCCTCTCAAGTCTTCAACTTAGTCAAGGTGAGATGAGTAACACTTGTCTTCTCCTTCCCCCTTTCTCTCAACCTTCAACTTCTTTCTCATAGCCATCCAATCTGCAAGATTAGATCATGACCATTGATCTCTGCCACCTAAGCTCATGCACTAAAAAATCTATAAAAAGAGGTCTCCTAAGTCATTTTGAAACTAATAGTTAATTGTATAGTCATTCTAGGAGTCTTTATGTTGCATTCGTGAGTTTGAGTTTGAAGCAATTAGCAATTTTAGAATTTCTTTCATAGCTTAATATCATGTTAGCTTAAATCATTTGCATATGCATATCATAGTATCATTTAACTATCAGTCCATTCTTCATATGCCATCTTGGAAGCTACCAGTGCTTGTCTGAGAGAAAATTATCTGCAACTAGTAACTGTGGAGTTAGAACACAATGAGGTGTAAATCACGAAAGGTATAATCTTTTTTATTTCATTTACTTTATGTTACTTCATTGGTTGAAGTTAAGTTTCCTGTAGCTTTCATTTTTATATTGTATGATGGACTAACAAGTTTCAGGATATTTCTTTGGAGTTCAACTTTAACCTTAACAATAGTATCTCATGAGCTTGTTGTTGGATGTGGTAGATTTTTATCAACAAACTAGGATATATTATTTACCTTGTTCTAGGCATGCATTGATGTCACTTTGAACATGATGGGGAAGGCTATATTGTTGAGTGCTAATGGTTAGTACCCAAGGTAAAATTCAAATGGAATATGTTATGTGGAGCTATAAACTACATAGTTATATGAAAATTTGGACATATGGTAACCTTTCATCTCACCTATGTGGATGTTTTGAATCATACAATTGTATGATGTGAATGGTCACTTGCTTCACCAACATAGTTTGACAATCTTTTGGAGGGTTTGTAATTTAGTGAAAATCGTCAACTTGGTGTCCATCATGTCCCATATTGGTGATGAAAATTATCTAAGGAATATATTATCCATTTTAGAAATGATACTATATGGTAGGCCAAAATAGACCCAATATTTTCAAAGAAAAGCTTTCCAATTTCTTCAATAAAAACCTCCTTCTTACAATCTATCATAATAAATATCTTGAATAACCTATCTACCACTAAAAATGCATAGTCATGTACATGTGTTATCATAGGATGACCCAACATGAAATCCATGGTGATAGAATTATCTATAATTGGAAGAGATGTGTACAAAACTCCTTCTTGTAAGTTATCATGGTGACTATCTTGGAGAATTTGTCTACCACCACATACACATAATCATCTTCATATTTTGTTATATGATGATCTAACATACAATCTATGGAGATAGAGTACCAAGGTTTATCTATAATTAGAAGAGGTGTGTGCAATACGTCATGTTATTCTAGGGGCTCTTATGATCTTCACACTACATATGTGCACATCTTTTTGTGCCTTTTTGGTGCCTTTGTTTGTTGCTAATGATGGTGAATCCATTTCTTTCTTTCTTGTGAACTTGCTACTATCTTCCCCCTTTAAGTTTGTGTTTGTAGAAGATTCCTTCTTTCATTTTTTAAAATCTTTATTACATATTCAAAAATAGTCTCCAAGGCCTCACTATTTAGAAAGACCATCTCAAACTAAATATATTAGTGAAGCCCGCAATTGAACTATAGTATATGCTTTTTTATATCTTGGATGTTGAGCTTTGTTGACATTGCATGGAAGGTATTAGTATATTCTTGAATTGACTATTTCTTTTTTTGTCAAAGCATCTTGAATTGCATATATTTCTCTTCATATGTATCTTCAAGGAAATACTCATTGATATATTCCAGAAACTCTCTTCAAGTGGGATCTCATTCATCATTGCATAAAATTATTGGCAATTAAGGTTTCCTTGTAATTCTCTCTTGATAACAAATTAGTCTTCCACATTGCACATGAGGCTCAACTTTGAGGAGGGAAAATGTTATTTTCTCAAAATTTGATAAATTCAATTTATATAAAACTAGTTTTCCAACTTTGATCTGTAATCATAATTATCTACACCAATTTTGCCTTGACATGTTGCGATATAAAAATTTACCTATACTTTGAAAGGGGAAAGACCATTACATGGTCTCTTTGTTCATTCTATGTTTGGTTGTAGGTTATCTTCATTCTATTGAAGCGGGTGATTGAACTGGTTCATCATCTCTATGTTTTGTCTTTGTCAATCAACTTCAATCAACACCTTGAAGGGGTCCACTGAGTTAACATGGTCTTAAGCCTTTTTGGGTCACTAGAGGCAGGTAGTTTGACATATCTCTTATCTTCAATTGAAGCTTTTGATATCTTGAGCATGTGTGATGTGACATATAAGAGTAAAAATGATGTGATCGCATTGATCTAAAGCTAATTGAGAATGTAAGGATAGTTCACCCAACAAGAACTTGATATTGTATAGTGCACTAATTAACACAAATAATAATTGCTAATTAACACTTTCTATAAAAATAAAAAATAAGAGATGTCAAATAATTGAGAAAAAATGTGGAAATGATGTATGCCTTCAAATTTATCTTTTTTATTCAAATTCAAACCCTATATACATTAATAGTAGACTATTAATTTATAGTTTCCATAAAAAACAGTCTCACTACATTCATGTTTACCTTGAAAGTTGAAATGGACAATTGAACAAAGATAAAATAGTTAAGAAAAGATAGGAAATTATATAATTTTGGTACCCCAACTTGGTGGGGTCATAACTCCTAGCCTGTTGGGTGGAAATTAAATTTTTTGGATGTGTCAAAAATATCTCCAAGAGATCTACATGGACTTGAAGTAGAATTCCTCTTCTCGGGTAGCAAAGGGTCAAGTCTACTTTGAAGACCTCTAAAAATACAAATTATGGAGATGTCAAAAATATGAAAAATCTAGAAATATGATATTTCCTAGAATCATCAAATTGCTCTTAGATCTTGGTTAAATCAAAGGGTAAGGGAAGGTTAAGATGTTTGAAAATTACATCATAAAAATAAAAAATTAACCTTAATCTGAAAGTTATTGAAAAAATAATTTAGCAAGAATTATCTTAGCAAGGAAGGATCGTAAAAGTTGCATAAATTGTTGGGTTCACCCAAATGAACAAACAAAATTGTAGTCTTATAATGTTTTATTCTACCTTTTGTATGTGGGAAAAGCGGGTCGATAGAACTCAAAATGTGGAAAACGGAGCTCTATGGAGCCTTGCTCACACACCCACAGGACTTCTTGGTGCAAGCTATGGAGTCATGAAGTATAACTCAGCTTCCCAAAGTTGGTTCCATGGTTCTCTATCTTGCACGGTCCCTCAAACCAATGTTTTTGCTCTCAGATCACTGAGCAAAATGGTTTAGGGATGGCAAATGCAAGAACGAGGGATGTTTTTTGTTGATTTAATATGAGATGCATCCTAAGCTATGCATGATGCTACAAATGCAATAAACTAACTATAATATGACAAGGTTAGTAAACAAAACTATCCTAGCATACTATATTAGTTCATGATTTAAGCTATATGATAAGGAATATACTCTAAATTAGCATATTTAGATTAATTCCTGATTTAAAAGAGAAGCTAAATGATGAGCATATAAAATATGAAAGCTTGAATGGATTTGAGTATAAGTGAGATGCTAAAGTCTTGGATCCTCTAAAATGAAGGAATGAGAGCTCTATTTATAGCAAAAATAGGGCAATGGATGGCTAGGATTGAAAGGTTTAATCAAGGGCCAAGTTTGAAAGTTGGGAATCCATGTTTGTAATTGGCACCAATGAAATGGTGACAATTGTCAACATAAGGTTGGTTGAGAGGAGGTGTAAGAAGCATTAAATGCTTGAGAAGACCTCATGGTTACCCTAGGGGTTAAGGGTTAAGGTTAGGCTAAGGTTATCCATTGGATAAAGCTTTTACCCAAAGGATAAACTCTTGTGCAAAGGTTAAAGAGATAACCATGGTCAAAGCAATAAATGCTTGATGAGACCCTTGGGTTAGATGGAGGTTGAGTTTATGGAAATTCTTTAACCATGTAAGAGGGTTTGAGTTAACCATTAATGGTTATGAAGACTTTGTGGATAACTTTGTAAGAGTCCTTCCAAATTTGGGGGCATTCAACAAGTTAGCTTGTTGAATGGATAAAGGCTTTAATGCATTTTGAAGACTTTACTCCAAATTTGAGAAGTGACCTCCTCAAATTTAGGGGAAAGGGATAATGGATGGGTTTTGGTTTAATTGATTAGGATTAGATGGATTCTAGAAGAATTAGGAATATGATTTAGGATGCAAGTGGGAGGTGTAGGATTTTGCAAGTGGGTGAGGGAAAATAGGTTTTATTAAAATAAATTGCTTTATTTCAATTTGGTTGTAATTAAATAAATTAGATTTATTTAATTTGTGATAACTATTTTAATTAAATTTGAATTTAATTAAAAAGTGGATAGGGGCTTTAATTGAATAAAATGAATTATCCTATTAAATGGTATAGTGAATTTAATTGAGTAATTTACTTAATTAAATAGAGGAATGTGATTAATTTAATTAAATTAGATTTAATTAAATAGAGAAATGAAAATAAAATATTCATTTAGGAATATGGTCATTTTTATACGTCTACATTTTGCCCCTCTTTGAAGTGACGTGTGTGCACATGTTATTTCAAAGAAAATGATGTGTCGTTGCGATTTTTTGATCGATGTTATTTATGATTTTTATGATTTTTATGTCGTGCCCCAGATTTGATGCGTGATGCCCCAGATTCGATAATTGATGGTGATGCCCCCTCAGGAGATGAATCAATATTTTGAAAAATTTGATTTGATATGATAATTTGTGTTTGGTGTGTATGATTTTGGCTAGGTGAAACGTTTAAATTGATTCATCTCCCGATAATTGACGCGCTTTAGGGTATGAGGGAAACCGCGAGCAAATTACATGCCCATTTCCCTAACCCTAATTTCATTTTTCTCCTATAAAAGGGAAAAAGTGCTTTGATTTGATTCATTTGTGCATTGTTGACTTTTGAGAAAGAGATTTTGGAGAGAAGTCAAAATGCCCATTCCTTATTCTAGGCATCGTTTTGAGCGCGTTCGGAGGTATCGGAGACCTGCCGCATACGGACCACCAGTAAGTCAATGTTTTTGACCCATTTTTTATTTTTCATTTGATCATTTTTGGTCCATTTTTTATTTTTGAAATTCGGTTTTAACGGTTTAGCGCGTAGAAGGCATAGTTTAGCGCATGCGATAAATTAGGTAGCGCATAGGGTATAAATTTTAGGGTAGCATCCAAAATTTAATAGGGTAGCGCATACAAATTTTAGGCTAGTGCATGGCCCGAGAGTAGCGCATGATGAACATAGGGTAGCGCGTCAGGCTAAAAAGGTAGCGCATAGGGTACGCAGGAGGTCGCATGGGTAGGGGGATTTAGCGCGTAGGTTAGACCTAGCGCATAGGGTCAAAAGGGTAGCGCTAGCATGGGATAGGTTAGCGCATAGGTCAGTTTTAGTGCCTAGGGTAGGTTGGGTGGCACATGGAGGAAAAAGAATAGTGCGTAGAGTCAGTCTAGCGCATAAGGTGGACACAATAGTGCGTGGAGAAACAGCGTAGCACATGGGTGCATTTTAGCGCACAACCAAGTTTTTGTAGCACATGGGCCGGGTTTTGCCAAAGTTAGTAATTTTTTTGAAGGTGCAAAATTACATAGGATAAGGTCATTTCACCTGGGGGATGGATTTTTGGTACTTGCTTGGTTTTTTGAAAATGTGTCCAATATGAGCGTTGATATAACTTGATTTAAGTTGTGATTTGTTTCAATTTATTGATATAGATATGAATGTGTTGTTTTGATCGAAGCATGATTTGTTTTTGCACTGTGTTTCAAGTTCAATGTGTGGAGCCTGATTTGTGTTACAAGCTGATATGGGTTGGAAACTTGAGTTGTTTTTACAAGCTGATATGGGTTGGAAAATTGAGGTATTTTACAAGCTGATATGGGTGGGAAACTTTATCTGTTTTACAAGTTTATGTGATGTGGAGACTTGAGTTGTTTTACAAGTTTTGATATGGTTTTTAATAACTTGAGTTGTTTTACAAGTTGATATGGAATGATTATGATGTTGAACTTGATGTAGATGAGCAAATTGTTTCATGTTTTTGATGTGATTTTGATTTTTGATATCATTGCTTGGATGTGGAAACTGATATTGGACTCGTTTTGCGTTGGGATAGGAGCAATTGAGAGTGTTGCAGTCGCGGGAGCTGTTTCCCAGACCTTGGGTACTGATACCACGGTTGGCACACGCTGACCTAGATGTGATTGATAGATGTGGCCTATCATCCTTGCTAGACATGTCGCGGTTCACTGTGAACCGGGGTCTACTGACAGCACTTGCTGAGAGGTGGCATAGTGACACGAACACCTTTCACTTTCCTACGGGCGAGATGACAGTCACTCTAGAGGACTGTTATAGGATCTTACGGATTCCAGTAGCAGGTGATTTATTGCCCTATGAGCAGACAAAGGAGGGTAGTACTGAGGCGCTGCGGCGCATTTTCCATGATGAGACGGTATGTGGGTATGAGATCCCATGGTAGGAGTTCCTGGATTTAGATTATGCCCCCTCCCGTCAGTACTAGCAGGGTTTATCGGTGGATTCCTTTGTCTTGATCGCAAGTCAAAGGGATTCTCTGTGGGTTGGGGATTGGTTCTGGAGGAGATGGTGACCCATAGTCATAGGTTCACTTGGGGATCAACCATGTTAGCCCACCTGTACAGGGACCTGCATGAGGTGGTGTATCTAGGTTATGGCAGTTTGTCGGCTGGCGTGACACTTTTACAGGGATGGTGCTGGGAGCACATTCCAGCAGCAAGACCATTGGTAGATAGAGACGGGCCTATTGGGCGGGCATATGCTTATGGTTACAGAGGTCTAGTTGTCCAGCGTAAGCTGGGCAAACTGGAGCATTGGAGGAGGGTCTTGGATGACATAGATACGGTCGTTTGGCGACCATATACAAGCTGCGAGGTCTAGGCAGAGGATGGGCTGGAGATGTCGTTTGTATTTATGAGCCGGGTCTGATAGGGTGGACGCCCTTTGTGATAGAGAGATTCCAGGTGGGCAGGGTGCTGAGGCAGTATGGTCGGCAACAGGGTATACTATAGGGGACTTGCTTGTATGCACGATGCAGACAGGATGTATCTGATTGGGGTCCCACTATTGACAGCGAGGCAGCCGTAGAGGAGTTTGTGAGCTTAGCAGCTCAGATATGGGACTATGCTCCCGAGGTACTAGACACAGGGATGACTCATGAGTTTGCGGGTTTGTTTGCAGCGCGTGCTGTTGCTAAGATATCAGATCCAGAGGAGATGCAACCAGCTTTTGATGATGATGAGGAGGATATTGGGGGAGATGGCGATGATGGGGATGATGGAGGTGGAGGTGGATGACGGGGGAGAGGATATCTGGGGAGGAGAGGAGACAGGGGTAGGGATGATAGAGGTCAAGGGGAGAGAGTAGTTCGGCGAGCTGTGATGGACAGGGGGAGATGAGGGCTAGCCATAGGAGCAGGGGAGGAGAGGAGAGTGGGAGAGGTGATGGCAATGGTGGGAGGGATAGATGAGTGGAGGCAGCCAACACAAAGGAGGAGGACTGATGAGTTACCTCCCGCAGCACCTAGGACAGGTAGAGGGATAGGGGGTACCCCTCCATAGGTGCCCCTATGGGTCCGAGTCCTGACACATGTGGAGGATGCGCAGATCAGGACCCTACAGTTGATAGTTTAGTAGCTATAGGTACAGGTACTGGTGCAGCATCATCAGATTGCCCAGCTGACGCTAGAGCTAGATACAGAGATGCAGCGGCGCGGTCGGGCGGAGGAGCTGGTAGCGAGAATTCAGAGAGCTGCAGCAGGGGGCCTGATGAGGGATATCATGAGGGAGCTATCCTCGAGAGTGAGGGAGGCAGAGTATTATAGATGCCATTACGAGGATGTCGTGCCTAGAGAGCGCAGAGTATAGAGCTTCACACAGGCGAGATCAAGTCGATCTCGAGAGACGGGGACGCAATCAGAGAGTAGAGGAGTGATGGGGCCTTTGAGACCAGATCCTTCTGGAGATCCAGGAGCTGGGACATCAGTTGCGAGACCATCCCCCTCAGGAGATAGTCATACCTGAGAGACGATGTCTCTATTGTATTTTTAGATCATTGTTTTGCTTGTACTGGGCACAGACATGATAGATTTTGTACATTTTGATCATTTTTGTGATATATACATATGGCACCATTTTGTTTGATCATGTGATGTGTTATATGGATGCATGTTCTATGTGCTCTTTCTTTTCTTTATGATGATGCAATGCTTAGATAGATGATATGATGCATGATGTATATGTATGATGTATGCTTTGATATGCTGTGAGATGTATCTTGAAAATGAGATGTATGATAATGATAATGATGTGAGATGTATCTTGAAAATGAGATGTATGATAATGATAATGATGTGAGATGTATCTTGAAAATGAGATGTATGATAATGATATGCAACTACTTTTAAAATGATATGTTAAAATGATATGCAACTACTTTTTAAAATGATATGTGAAAATGATATGCAACTATGTTAAAATGATATGCAACTATGTTTTTGGAGCATCCTCATTCTGCATTTGCCATCCTGATATAACCATATGTTATTTTCTTTCGAGATAAGTATCATCATTGAGCATTGATTTGTTTGGGATATGTTGAAAATTTATACAAGCATAATGGTATAATTGAACCATAATGACCTGAGAAAAATTTACATGATGTTTTATTTTTGCAAGATAGCACAAGCATCAAGGTATAATTGAACCAGGACGACCAGAGTGCGGATTGCGTATAAATAGACAAGATTAAACCATTTGTATGCGTAAAGTGGAATCATGTCTGTAGTGATACTCGATGTATCACGTCTCGAGACAAGTATTTACATGGTACAAATGATCGCCTCCTACACAGAAGACTAAGAAAATATTGGAGTTGCCCCATGATCTCTAGCTTTGAAGCCTTTAGTGAGAAAATGCAAAGAATCCAATAATCTAAAAAGTTCAAAATGCAAAAATAGTCAAGATTTTATGCTATAATGTAACATTTAGTACTTCATAAAATCATCCATCTTTGGTATATCTGTGATGCTTTGTTTTGTTTTTGTGATGAAGTTTAGTTTTGGTCATTGGATGCGATGTTTCTGAGTTTCGTAAATAGTGTTGATGTCTTGAATGTGTTGCAAGTTTTGACGATTTATTGCCCCTAGCTGAGTGTGTCTCTTGACGTGAATATGTACAGTGATTTCCAAGCCATGGTGGAATGTGGTAAGAGGATATATGTGGATAGACCAGGATAGTGACTACGCTAAGTATGTCCTGAATGGATATTTGCTAAGTGTCGGGCGATGGCCGGTAGTGCTTTACTGCGAAGATAAGGATGTGGATATAGATAGAGGAGTTGTCCTTTCACAATAGCGCCTGTTACCAGGTTTTCACCAGTTGCTTTTATTGTACCTTTTTATTTGCTTTTTCTGGATCTTTTTATTTGCTTTTTCTGAGGTTGTGAGTTGATAAGCACCTGATCCATAGATTGATATGATGACATAGGGACCCAACCAGTTAGGTTCAAACTTCCCTTTCTCTTCTCGATCTTGTTGATTTCTTGGATTTTCTTTGAGGACTAGGTCACCAACTTTGAAGTTGTGAGGGATGACCTTGTGATTGTAGCTCCTGCACATGCATTGCTAATATGCTTTGAGATGAGTGTAAGCATACTGACGTCTTTCATCTAATAGTTCCAGTTCTTGTAGTCGGTTGACCCGATACTCTTCATCTGGGATTAAGCCTTTTAGAGAGACTTTGAGAGACGAAATTTCTACCTCTGGTGGTAAAATAGCTTCGGATCCATAGACCAATGAGAAAGGTGTTGCTCCTGTGGGTGTACGGATGCTGGTTCTGTATGCCCAAAGTGCTGGATTGAGTTGGATATGCCAATTTTTGCCTGCATCATTTATTGTTTTCTTGAGAATCTTCAGTATTGTTTTGTTGGATGCTTCTGCTTGACCATTCCCCTGGGGGTAGTATGGTGTAGAGAACTGATGTTGTATTTTGAATTGTTCACATAGTTCTCGGACATCTTGGTTTTTGAAAGGTCGTCCATTATTGGTAATGATGGAACTTGGAATACCATATCTGCAGATCAGATAGTTTAGGATAAAAGACGCAATTTGCTTTCCAATTACTGTGGTCATTGGGACTGCTTCTATCCACTTGGTAAAGTAATCTATTGCAGTTATAATGAACTTGTGTCCATTTGAAGATGAAGGATGAATTTTGCCAACCACGTCTAGCCCCCACTGACAAAAGGGCTAAGATGTTGTAAATGGTTGCAGTTCCTGTGCTGGCACATGTATCAGATTGCCATGGATCTAGCATTTAGGACACTTCTTGGCGAAGTGGTAAGAATATTTCTCCATTGTAGGCCAGTAGTATCCCATCCTTAGAAGCTTTTTAGCAAGAGTAGTCCCACTTGAATGTGTTCCACAAATACCTTCGTGAAGCTCGTGTAAAGCGGAATCAGATTCATTTCGATCAAGGCAACGAAGAAGAGTACCATCTAGACCTCGACGGTACAAAGTATGAACAATAAGGGTATACCGGGCGGCTTGTCAAATAAAATTACATTTTTGGTTACGGGATTGGTCAATGGGTAAGATGTTGTTCTTTAGATAATCATATATCAGTCCATATAGAGGTGAATCTGAACCAGTTAAGGCATAGACAACATGGGATTCGGAGTGGTCATAGGCTGGGGAGAACAGTTGCTCTACCAGGAACTTGTAATGACTCTGTTGCTCTGGAATTTGTAGTAATGAAGCGATAGTAGCCATGGCATCGGTTGCTTTGTTGTTCAACCTTGGTATCTGCTCGAAGGTGATGTATACAAAATACTGTTTGAAGTCATCCACCATTCGTTTGTAGGGTAGTAGCTTGTCATCCTTTGTCTGATAGTCGTTGTTGATTTGATTGACGACTAGTTGTGAATCTCCATAGACCATTAACTCTGTGATTTTCCATTCTACTGCCATTTTGATGCCTATAACCAATGCCTCATATTCAAACACATTATTTGTGCATGGGAACATAAGCCTATATGATCTTGGTATAGTGTATCCTTTAGGAGTGATGAATAGAATGCTAGCACCTAAACCATGTTGAGTGTAGGATCCATCAAAGTATAAAGTCCATTGTGTGGTAGAAATAGCAAGAACGTCCCTGTCTAGAAATTCAATCTCCATAGTTTGTTTTCCTGGGAGCGGTGCTTCAGCTAGTTGATCTGCAATTGCTTGTCCTTTGATGGCTCTTCGTTCTATGTATTGGATGTCAAATTCACTGAGAATCATGACCCATTTAGCCAATCGACCAGTAAGAGCTGCCTTGCTGAGTAGATATTTGAGAGGATCAATTTTTGCTACTAGCTTAATTGTGTGTGCTAGCATATAATGTCAGAACTTTTGAGATGCGAAGACCACTGTTAGACAAGCCTTCTCAATGAATGTGTAGTTGAGTTCATAGCCGTTCAATGTCCTGCTGATGTAGTATATGGCTCGTTCCTTTCCTTGTTGATCTTCTTGGGCTAATAGTGCCCCATATATCTGTTGTTGAGATATATAGAATAAGAGGCTTTCCTGCGACTGGTGGTACTAGAACTGGTGGGTTCATTAGATACTGTTTGATTTGATAAAAAGATTCTGCACACTTGGTCTCCCATCTGAAAGGTACATTCTTATGGAGCAAATGATTGAATGGTAGACTTTTATCAGCTAATTGAGCGATGAATCACCTGATTGATTGAAGTCGTCCTTGTAGAGATCTGAGTTGATTGATATTCTTTGGTGGTGGCATCTCCATAATGGCTTGTACCTTTGCTAGATCTACTTCAATACCTTTAGCTGAGACAATGTAGCCTAGTAACTTTCCTGATGTAACCCCGAAGACACACTTCTTAGGGTTGAGCTGAACTTGGAATTTCTCCAATCGATCAAAGATCTTTTTTAGGATGTCGAGATGTTCTGTTTTAGTGAAGGATTTAGCTAGTAAATCATCCACATAGTCTTCCATGAATGTGTGCATCATGTCATGAAAGATTGTTGTCATTGCTCTTTGATAAGTAGCCCCTGCATTCTTTAAGCCAAAAGGCATAACATTCCAATAGTACGTTCCCCAAGGACAGGTGAATGCTATTATCTTGATCTTCCAGGGCTATTTTGATCTGATTATAGCCTGAGAAACCGTCCATTAGTGAGAGCATTGCATGGCCTATTGTGAGGTCTACAATTATGTCGGTACTGGGCAGAGGAAAGTCGTCTTTTGGATAGACTTTGTTGACATCTCTGAAATCAGTGCAAATTTTGATACTACTGTCTGGTTTTGATACTGGCACTATGTTGGAGATCCATTATGCATAGTCGATGGGTCGGATGAATCCGACGTCTAATAGTTTCTTTAGTTCAACTTTGACCATGAGTGCCACCTGTGGATTCATCTTTCGTAGCTTTTGTTTGATTGGCGTAACTCCTGGAGAGATGGACAAGTGATGCATGATTAAGTGTGGATCAACTCTGGGCATAGCGGCATATGACCAAGCAAAGTTAATTTGCTTTTCTTTAAAAAAGATGATAAATGCCGATCTTTCCTCCTCTGTCAGAGATTCTGCAAGGTGTATGGTTTTGACTGCTTTGGTGGTACCAATGTTGATTGATTGAGTGGGCTCAATCAATATGGGTGATCGCTCATGAAAGTGTTCTGTTAGAGTGTCAAGTCTCCCATCTTTAGGTGCCTTAAAAAGTTTTTCACCCTCAGATGCGTCCTTTATTTTTACTTTTTGTGATCTAGAGCTGCCATTGACTGGTTTTTAGCATCAGATCTTTTATTTGGTTCATTTTTGCGACTGAGAGACTTGGCACTCCCTGGTTTGCAGACATCATTACTTTGTTCACTGGTAGAGCCTGTTTCCGGTTTAACGGTACATAGGTAATGGATAATAGATTCATCATCTGGGAAAATTGGTATATCATGTATTTCGGGTTCGTCCCAATCAATGAGGTCAGGAAAGACAAGCGGTAAGGAATCGTTCGGTGGATCAAGTTCTGCTACTGTAAGTGTCAAGACAGAGGTTTCATCGTGATTGGTTTTGGTAAAGAAGCCAAGGATTTCATTGAGGTCTTCGATGGTATTATCTTCCGTGTAGACTTATTCATAATGTTTTTGTTCACTTTCCTTGGCATCATAGATATTCTGCGGTCCAAATTCAAGAGGTCTATCGTTTGCATTATGTTCTTCCTGAGAAAGGGGTATGGTGCCAGTATTATTAGTGACATCTGTAGTAGCATTTGAGTAGCTACCCCATTCATATTCATTGGAATCAATCTCTGAGGCATCATCCGAGATTTTATCAGTGTTGTGAATAGATATGTTGTATGGTGAAAATAGATCTTTGATGATGGATACCATTTTGATAGTTTTTGTTGATTCAGTGTCAGATCCTGCTTCTATTTTCTATATTTGTTCATAGACTGTGCCTCCTCGGGGAGGAACAATGGTATCAGGAGATGGTATTATCAGTTCTTGAGATATTGGTGTTTGGATATGAGCTACTGCTGCAGATATGGCCTTCTTGTGGCTTAGAAGCTTTTCCTGATGTAACTTCTGTTCTTGACGTTCACGTGCCTTTCAGATTGTTTCTGCTGACTCAAATAGTGCTTCCTGCCAGGATTCTTCTTTGTACTTCTTCTTTGCTTTCCATTGAGGTTTTGCATTTATGCGTGGCGTCTTTCTTAATAGGAAAGTGAGCTTACAACCCAATCTTGTTTTGTCTCTACTGGGTTGTGAAGGAAGATCTATGGGTTCAGTGACTCCTTTGTGTTTTCCAATAGGTCCTTTACCATTATATCTAATTTGCTGCATGATTAAGTATCCCTTTCCATATAGGTGTGTCGGTAGAACTATGTCTAGAGCAGCTGCTCTGTTATCTTCTTCCTCATCTTTGTATAACCAGCTAAGAATGTCCTTATCTTCTGATTCATGTGCTAGAGTGCCCAGTTGGATGAAGGTACCATCAAATTTGGTGATGGGCTGAGTGACCTGATGTGTCGACGGAGTGGGCAATCCATGAGATCTAGGTGATGTCGGTAATTTGGCCAAACACATGGGTTCCCAAGAGTATTCTCCCATACCTTGGTCTTTGATTTGCATTTTCTGCTTGAACTCTCCAGATAATGATTCGAGCCTTCCCTTCTATAGATCTAATGTTGAGGATCTCTGCTTTTCCCTATTATGAGGAACCAAACTGTCCTGGGCTATCTCCATTGCATTACAATGTTGAAATGGATTGTGATCAGCAAATATAGAGACCTCTTGTCCGTTATAAGGAAATTTGACACATTGGTGATACGTAGAAGACACTGCTTGCATTTCATGTATCCAGGGTCGACCTAACAAAATATTGTAGGTGAGGTCTATATCTAAGACCTGACACATGGTATCTTTTTGCACTGGTCCAACTTGAATGGGTAACATCACGGTTCCTTTAGATGACCTTTCTTCATCATCATAGGCCTTTATGGTAATCTTTTTACGGGGATCAATAGACTCCTCCGAGAAGCCTAATGCACGGATAAGCTTTAATGTACATATATTAAGTCCAGCCCCTCCATCTATTAAGACTCTTTTTACTCGGTGTTTATAAACGATGACTTCAATATGAAGAGGAGTGTTATGCGGATGACTCAAGGAAGTATTATCATGCTCTGAGAAGGTGAGATTATGAGGCCCTATCATATGGGCGACCATGGCTTGAAATCTGTCTGCATCCAGATCTTGAGGTACATTTGTTTCCAAGAGCGCTTGTTCCAATATGTTTTTGTGTTTGGGCGATAGTTTCAGCAATTCTAATATAGATATCTGAGCCGGAGTTTTGCGTAGTTGGCTAACTAAATCATATTGGATCTTTGGTGTAGTGGTTGTCGGTGCTGTATGTCCTTTCAAGACATATTTCTGAGTTCGGGTTGCTACATTGACAAATTCATGATCATGCTGGTCTCGAATGGTGATGACGTTTACCTGATGATCTTCAGCTAATATGTGATTGATGGTGTTATTGTAGATATGGTTGATATGAGCTCCACATGTATCGTTCGAGGTTGAAGCTCCATCTTTGTTGTAATTTGGAAGATGATTTTTAAAGGCTCTGTGGTCACCATTTGTTTTGAGACCATCTACCATTAAGTCACCTCGATCAATCATGTCTTGAACAATGTTTTTCAATCTCATGCAATCGTTTGTCCGATGACCCTTGTTACGATGAAAATCACAATAGTGTGAATCATTCCACCAAGGTGGTTTGATTTGGGGTTCATAGTTGCTGATTGCAGGCAAAGAGAGAATCTTGTTTGCCAGAAGTTCTCTGAATGCTGATTCTAGTGATTGCCCCAGTGGTGTGAAGACACGCTTTTGGAAATTGTTAGTGTTGTCGCGCGAATTGTTATTAGGTCCTTGATTCATGGTTTTCTTTTGAGTATCATTGGTGTTGTTTGTGTTGAGTTGTCCTTGACTGGTGTTTGGTGCATATGTGTCAGTGTTTGGATTAGCACCTTTAGGATTTTTCGTAGCTTGAGGATTTCCGGATAATGCAAGTACTGGTTGTTTAGATTTTGGATCGTGTGATTCATTGTTGCCTTCGTTTTTGTTTTGAGTCTAGAATCGAGACTTGTCCAAGTTGTTGTTTTGGTTATTGTAGTTTGATGAATTTTTTCCTTCTTTGAAGAATTTGAGCATTCCCTTTTTGACACATGCTTCCTCTACTTGAATGTTGTTTTCAATCAATTTGGCGAAAGATGGTATGCATTGGAGTTTGAGCCTGTAACTCATCTCACCATTCAAGTTGTCGATGAAAATTTCCATTTTCTCCTTTTCAGGAATATCTCGAGTATATCGTGATACCATACGTCGCCAGCGTTGAAGGAATATCATGAATGTTTCGTTGTTCTTTTGTTTGGTGTTGCAGACGTCTAGCATGGTTATAGCATGTTGAATGTTATAGGAGTATTGTGTTATGAACTTGTTAACCAATTCATCAAACGATCTGACAGGCGGCGTAATTTTGGATAACCATTCCATTGTTTGCCCTCCCAAGCTTCTTGGGAATAACCTCATCAGATAGGTGTCATCATGAGCAAACTCAAGACTCATGGTACATAATTCTCTGACATGATCACGGGGATCACTTTTTCCATCGTACTTGTCAAATTTAGGTACGTCTGAGTTTGGAGGAAAAGGGATCATGTGCAATCTTCTGTCAAAAGGATAAGGACAAATTTCGTTTATTGAGTACCTCACTGTTGTCCCTTGTTGCATATCTTGCATTTGTCTTTGTAACATTTGCATTTGTTGAGTAAGGGCAACCAAAGGCGCATTGTTTTGCTGGAGGAAAGGTTCTTCCCTTGTATTGATCCTGGGTTGAAACGGTGTATGGAACGGTATGCTTGGTTCAGGAATGTATTGTCTTGGTGTATGTTGCTCTGGTATGTTTTGATCCAGGATGTTTTGTCTTGGAGTATGTTGTTCTGGTATGTTTTGATCAAGAATATCTTGTTCAGGGTCGCGTGCTTCCCTTTCCCGTTGTTGTTCTTGATATTTGTAATGTTGAGGTCGCGTTCTAAACATATCTGCGTCAAGGTTTTCAGGGAGTTTTACTCTTTTACTTGCGAGCATGAGCAAATATTTTTCTTTGTCATTTTCCATGAGCCTTTCTACAAGCTTTTGGAATGAAGCACTTTCCTGACATTCCTGAAGAAGCTCTTCAGAAATTTTAGTATCCTCTAGGTGTGGACCTTCAAAAGGATTTGAGAACCGTCGATTCATACTGGACTCTGCTTGTGCCTCACTTTGTTGGTTTTGTTGAGAGAAAGTAACAGGCATTTTAGTAGAAACTTTCAGTGACGAAGGGGACAAAATCCTCTTTGATATGTTGCTCGGGGGTTGGTGGTTCAGGTCGGGGTGTGTTTTAAGTGATACACTCGTCGGGCAAGAATGCCGGATTGATCCTTCCTCCATGGTTTATGATCTGATTAAAAGCAGATTTTTGACAATATGCCCTAGTCTTTAAAGGCTCTTTGTCAAATTCGTTGGATTTGTTTTGGATATAACGTTTGACGTGATGAAGGAATATTCGATGAGATTTGAAGAGTTGATGATTGATGTATAAAAACTTGTTTCTCTTGATGAA
The DNA here is from genome assembly GCF_030272615.1 of Cryptomeria japonica. Classification (NCBI taxonomy): domain Eukaryota; kingdom Viridiplantae; phylum Streptophyta; class Pinopsida; order Cupressales; family Cupressaceae; genus Cryptomeria; species Cryptomeria japonica. Next base: position 722,295,014 of record NC_081412.1, read on the forward strand.
TTTGGAAAAACTAGGTTGTTGTTTCTTCAACGTGATGTTATGATAAAGATTCTTTCTTCTCAGAATATGGGGATTAGTCATGCATAAGTGATCAATGGTTTCCTTCGATTTGTTTTGGATTTAGTTGATCTTGTTTTGAAAATTCAAGTTTTACTCTATCAAAGTGAAGGTTTAGATGCCCCTTTACGATAAAGTGTGTCAAATGATATGGATAAAAGTCTCCCGATATGGAAACTTGATTTGACAACCTGAAAATTTTAAACAAGTGTTTTTGAGATGAAAATCCGTGAGATGGTAAAGGACTCTTTTGATACTTGTGATGAGGTTTCCGGATTATGATAGGATAGATATGTTTTACTGTGCGATCAGTTTCGGATTTTTACAACGGTTGTTTTGACACAAACTTTGCTCAAGAAATAGCTTTTAAAGTTTTGTTTTCGCTACTCTGCTTTGATGAAGAATGATGCTGATGGAAAAAGGCTTCTGAAGATGTTTTCAAATTTTTTAAAATTCCCCACTGTTTTGCCCTCTGTCTTTTTGCTTTTGGTCACGTGCTAAAATAGAGACAAGATGCGCTACTAAATTTACTTCATGTGCTAAAAGAATGACCACATGCGCTAGGCTGCCCCCAGACACGCGCTAAAGTTTTGACTGTTAAAATTTTGGTTTCCGTCTGTTTTGAAAGGCAATGCGCTAGTATGGGTCTGTGATGCGCTAACTCTTAAACCCTACGCGCTAAATTTTGGCTTTCACGCGCTAAGCTGATGCTTCAATGCGCTAGACTGCTTTCCCGATGCACTAATTGTTTAACACTGTTTTGGAATTTGGATAAAATGCTACTGTTTGGGTCAGATGCGCTAACTTGATGCTTGGATGCGCTAACAGAAATACCCTAAGCGCTAAGTAGTTGTTCCCACACGCTAATCTACCCTGATTTTTCCTTTGGTTGGTTTTTCTACAATTCTTGGATTGGATTGTGAGTTTTTCAGCCTTGATGGATGATTTTCTGAAGTAGTAAATGCAAGCACAACACAAAGAAGACAACCATTTTTGCCTAATCTAACAAAAAGTGTATGTTCTGCGAGGATGTGTTCAAATCCTCAATGTTTTAACAGGTTTGGATACAAAAAATACACTTCAGAAAGACTCTTTATTCAAAGGTCATAAATAACATCATAGCCCACTAGTCTTGATACTCCGTCAGCTCAAACAACCGTGTCACCCCCTAGAGGGCGCCCGTTTTTTTGCCTTTTGCTAGAAATTAACTCAAAGTGAATTGCTTCACAATTGGGTAGTTATCTTGGGAGATATATGGTGAGTAATCTTGGGGGCGGATTCTTCCCCACCCTTGCACTATGATGTTATAAATGTCTGGTTACTGACTCGGTTCAAAGTTTCTATTTCTATGGCTCGTAATTAGGCTTCCTATTCGGCCGTCAGTGATAAACTCCCTCAGGAGGCTTCCCAACCTTTAGAACAAAGGCTTTATGTATCTCGAGGATATTGGGGGAAGGCTAATCGCTGCGCGCAACCATTGAAAAGGACTTTCATCACTTTCCACTTTTGATTATAGTGGGTTGGAACACTTGGCGTCAAAGTCGTTTCCCACTTAGGTCATTCCCTTCACACCGACCATAAATGGATTTAAGAGTTGATTCCAACTCCTCGGGAAGGTAGGCCTGCTAAAGGATTTACTGCTTGAAGTAAAGAAAGATTTTTAGAGTGGTCTGGATTTTTGATCACCCAGTTAAGGGGGGAGCATATTCCTTCCACTTTCGAGACAAGGCAAACAATTTTTCTTTTTAGCCTTTCAAGATAAATGATTTGCTAACCTCTATTGGGAGATGTTGCTCCAAAAAAACATGGTGTTAATTTCACTTCCCCAAATCAGTGATTATTTAATCTAAGGAAATAAATGAGTCAACAAAGCAAAATGTTCGATTTGGTCAACAAAAGAAAAATCGGTAAACAAAAGGGGAATAACTTCCCTCTTTGATTGCGACAAATCTTTTAGGTGAGGTTCTTTCTTTTTAAAAAAAATTTGAAAGTGAATCCTTTTATACACCAAAGGATGGTGAGGTTCTTTTTATAGCTATTTTTGCAAAAAAAAAAAAAAAAAAGAATGTTTGTCTTGTTCTTTTTAGAGCCCAAAAATAGGTTTTCTCCTATGAAAGCAAGAAATGTTTTGTTTAGTGGTTCTTTTTATAGCCCAAAGGGAATAAGTGAGTTCAATTTTTAAGAATAGAAGAAGTTTAAAAATTTAAACTAACTTAACTAAGTTAGTGAAAATCCTAACTATCTTAATATTTTTAAAATTTAAGCTCCCATTTGCAACAAATTTGTTAGAATCCTGCAAGAAAACAAGTTGAAAATGTTAGATGGTTGGTGGACTTCAACAAGTCTATTTTTTTATTCCCGGTTATAGATTTTGAAACTTTGATTTCTGTCTGTTTTTTATGCGCTACAGAACAAACTATATGCGCTACACAATAGCCGTGATGCGCTAAAAGAAAGTGGTGATGCGCTACACTATTTTCGGGATGCGCTACTCTGTGTGCTGAAAGTGCTGCTCTGTTTTTCTCCCACGTCGAGACCTACAGGGAAAAATTAATATTCTTATGCGCTAATATATGGACTTTAAGCGCTAGATGATGGACCCCACACGCTGAACCGTGAATTGGATGCGCTAGGATGTTGACCAGATGCGCTAGGGAATGATTCTCACACGCTGATTCTCATTTTCTGCAGACCTGCAAACGTGGTTATATTTCAAAACCGATTAGATATATGGGGTAATGCCCCACAGTGGGTGCCAGAAATGTATGCGGGAAAAGTGGGTCGATATAACTCAAAATGTGGAAAATGGAGCTCTATGGAGCCTTGCTCACACACCCACAGGACTTCTTGGTGCAAGCTATGGAGTCATGAAGTATAACTCAGCTTTCCAAGATTGGTTCCATGGTTCTCTATCTTGCACGGTCCCTCAAACCAATGTTTTGGCTCTCAGATCACTTAGCAAAATGGTTTAGGGATGGCAAATGCAAGAACGAGGGATGCTTTTTGTTGATTTAATATGAGATGCATCCTAAGCTATGCATGATGCTACAAATGCAATAAACTAACTATAAGATGACAAGGTTAGTAAACAAAACTATCCTAACATACTATATTAGTTCATGATTTAAGCTATATGATAAGGAATATACTCTAAATTAGCATATTTAGATTAATTCCTGATTTAAAAGAGAAGCTAAATGATGAGCATATAAAATATGAAAGCTTGAATGGATTTGAGTATAAGTGAGATGCTAAAGTCTTGGATCCTCTAAAATGAAGGAATGAGAGCTCTATTTATAGCAAAAATAGGGCAATGGATGGCTAGGATTGAAAGGTTTAATTAAGGGCCAAGTTTGAAAGTTGGGAATCCATGTTTGTAATTGGCACCAATGAAATGGTGACAATTGTCAACATAAGGTTGGTTGAGAGGAGGTGTAAGAAGCATTAAATGCTTGAGAAGACCTCATGGTTACCCTAGGGGTTAAGGGTTAAGGTTAGGCTAAGGTTATCCATTGGATAAAGCTTTTACCCAAAGGATAAACTCTTGTGCAAAGGTTAAAGAGATAACCATGGTCAAAGCAATAAATGCTTGATGAGACCCTTGGGTTAGATGGAGGTTGAGTTTATGGAAATTCTTTAGCCATGTAAGAGGGTTTGAGTTAACCATTAATGGTTATGAAGACTTTGTGGATAACTTTGTAAGAGTCCTTCCAAATTTGGGGGCTTGTTGAATGGATAAAGGCTTTAATGCATTTTGAAGACTTTACTCCAAATTTGAGAAGTGACCTCCCCAAATTTAGGGGAAAGGGATAATGGATGGGTTTTGGTTTAATTGATTAGGATTAGATGGATTCTAGAAGAATTAGGAATAGGATTTAGGATGCAAGTGGGAGGTGTACGATTTTGCAAGTGGGTGAGGGAAAATAGGTTTTATTAAAATAAATTGCTTTATTTCAATTTGGTTGTAATTAAATAAATTAGATTTGTTTAATTTGTGATAACTATTTTAATTAAATTTGAATTTAATTAAAAAGTGGATAGGGGCTTTAATTGAATAAAATGAATTATCCTATTAAATGGTATAGTGAATTTAATTGAGTAATTTACTTAATTAAATAGAGAAATGTGGATAATTTAATTAAATAGAGAAATGAACATAAAATATTCATTTAGGAATATGGTCATTTTTATACGTCTACACCTTTTATTTGTATTCCTTAGTCTCACCTATTGAGAATTTAAAAACACACTTTAAACATCATCAAATTCATTTCATTTAATTTAAGCTAAGAAAAAATAGAAGAGGTTGCATTTAGAAAATAAATGAGAGAGAAAAGATAAAAATGTAGTTTGTTTAGTGTTTGATGAATATTCTAATACATATTTTGGGTTAAGAGTGGAATTGAGGCTATAATTTCTATTTTTATTTTTACCTTTGAGCTATTTGTTAGTTGGAATGATTTGTTACACATGGCTATGTCTTGTCAAGTATAGTTGTGTTCATACTATTCTAGTCTCATCCTTTATTATTTTTGTCTTTTATATAATTATACAACATCCTCTTCGATTGTAACTTATACCTATGATGAAAGTAGGATACTTGGATGAGAAGATGTCATGTATAAGATATTAAAAGGTTTTTTGGGATCAAGTTTTTATTTTATTCTTATTTCTACTGATTCAACTTTGAAGAATGATCCCATGCTACCCTTTTTCAAAATATTTTTGTTATATATTTCAACTCTCTATTCTACTATACAACTATAAAAATATTATACAAATATCCTCTTCTTATCTAAAAAATCAATAATCATATTATTCAATGAAAAATAAAATAATTCAATTATAAAACTAAGTCATCTAAAAAATAGACAACTCTAATATTTACATAAATCACCATAAATCACCAAGCATGATTTGATGGGACAAATTGATTTATTCTCAATGTATTATCCATTTTAGAAATGATGTGACACATTTACATTGAGATTGTATATTCTCAAAGTGTGATCTATTATCCATTTTAGAAATGATACTATATGGTAGGCCAAAATAGACCCAACATTTTCAAAGAAAAGCTTGTCAGTTTCTTCTATATTACAGTCAATCATAATAAATATCTTGGATAATTTGTATACCACTAAAAATGCATAGTCATGTACATGCTTTGTCATAGGATGGCCCAACATGAAATCCATGGTGATAGAATGCTAATGTTTATCTAGAATTGGAAGAAATGTGTACAAAACTCCTTCCTATAAGCTATCATGATGACTATATTGGAGAGTTTATCTACCACCACATACACATAGTCATGTTCATATTTTATCATATGATGGTCTAACATATAATCTGTGGAGATAGAGTACCAAGGTTTGTCTAGAATTAGAAGAGGTGCGCGCAATCCTTCATGTTATGCTAGGGGCTCTTATGAACTTCACACTACATACGTGTGTCTCTTTGTGCCTTTTTTGTGCCTTTGTTTATTGCTAATGATAGTGAATCCATTGGTTTGGTTCTTGTGAACTTGCTACTATCTTCTCCCTTTGATTTTGTGTTTTTAGAAGATTCCTTCTTTCTGTTTAATTTATATTTAAAAAAAAAATTACTACATTATTCAAAAATAGTCCCCAAGGTCTCACTATTTAGAAAGACCATCTCAAACTAAATATATTATCAAAGCCCACAATAGAACTATAGTACTTGATGCTTCTTTATATCTTGGATGCTGAGCTTTGTTGACATTGCATGGAAGATATTAGTGTAGTCTTGAATTGACTATTTCTTTTTTTGTCAAAGCATCCTGAATTGCATATATTTCTCTTCATATGTATCTTCAAGGAAATACTCCTTGATATATTCTAAAAACTCTCTTCTTGAGTGGGATTCTCATTCATCATTGCATAAAAATATTGACAATTAAGGTTTCCTTGCAATTCTCTCTTGATAACAAATTAGTCTTCCACGTTGCACATGAGGCTCAACTTTGTGGAGGGAAAATTTGATAAATTCAAGTTATATAAAACTAGTTTTCCAACTTTGATCTATAATCATAATTATCTACACCAATTTTTCCTTGAAATGTTGTGATATAAAAAATTACCTATATCCTGAAAGGGGAATGACCATTACATGGTCTCTTTGTTCGTTCTATGTTTGGTTGTAGGTTACCTTCATTCTATTGAAGCAACTGATTGAACTGACTCATCATCTATATGTTTCGTCTTTGTTGGTCAACTTCAATCAACACCTTGAAGGGGTCCACTGAGTCAACATGGTCTTGAGCCTTTTTGGGTCTCGAGAGGCAGGTAGTTTGACATATCTCTTATCTTCAATTGAAGCTTTTGATATCTTAAGCATGTGTGATGTGACATATAAGAGTAAAAATGTTGTGATCTCATTGATCTAAAGCTAATTGAGAATTTAAGGATAGTTCGCCCAATAAGAACTTGCTATTGTATCATTAATTAACACAAATAATAATTGTTAATTAATAATTTCTATAGAAATGGAAAATAAGAGATTTCAAAAAATTGAGAAAAAAATGTGGAAGTGATGTATGCCTTCAAATTTATCTTTTTTATTCAAATTCAACCCTATATACATTAATAGAAGAAAATAATAGATTTTTAATTTATAATTTCCATAAAAAAATAGTCAAGACAATCTTGTTTACCTTGAAAGTTGAAATAGACAATTGAACAAACATAAAATAGCTAAGAAAAAATAGGAAATTGTATAATTTTGGTACCCCAACTTGGTGGAGTCATAACTCCTAGCTTGTTGGGTGGAAATTAAATTGTTTGGATGTGTTAGAAAGATTTCCAAGAGATCTACATGGACTCAAAGTGGAATTCCTCTTCTTGGATAACAAAGGGTCAAGTCTACTTTGAAGACCTCTAAAAATGCAAATTATGGAGATGTAAAAAAATATGAAAAATTTAGAAATTTGATATTTCCTAGAATCGTCAAGTTGCTCTTGGATCTTAGCTAAATCAAAGGGTAAGGGAAGGTTGAGATGTTTGAAAATTTTACATCATAAAAATAAAAATTCAACCTTAATCTTAAAGTTGTTGAAAACATAATTTAGCAAGAATCATCTTAGCGAGGAAGGATCGTGAAAGTTGCATAAATTGTTGGGTTCACCCAAATGAATAGACAAAAATGTAGTCTTATAATATTTTATTCTACCTTTTATTTGTATTCCTTAGTCTCATCTGATGAGAATTTAAAAACACACTTTAAACATCAAAAAATGTATTTCATTTAATTTAAACTAATAAAAAATAGAAGAGGTTGCATTTAGAAAGTAAATAAGAGAGAAAGGACTAAAAATGTAGTTTGTTTAGTGTTTGGTGAATATTCTAATATATATTTTGGGTTAAGAGAGGAATTTAGTCTCTGATTTTTATTTTTATTTTTAGCTTTGAGCTATTTGTTAGTTGGAATGATTTGTTACACAAAGTCATGTCTTGTCAAGTATAGTTGTGTCTATACTATTCTAGTCTCATTCTTTATTATTTTGGTCTTTTATATAATTGTACAACATCCTCTTTGATTGTAACTTATACCTATGATCAAAGTAGGATGTTTGGATGAGAAGATCTCATAGATGAGATATTAAAAAGTTTTCTCGGACCAAGTCTTTATTCTTTTCTTATTTCTATTAATTTAACTTTGAAGAATGATCCCATACTACTTATTTTAAAATATTTTTGTTATATGTTTTAACTCTTAATTCTACTATACAATTATAAAAATATTACACAAATATCCTCTTCTAAACTAACAAATCAATAAGAACATTATTCAATAAAAAATAAAATAATTCAATTAAAAAACTAATTCATCTAAAAGTAGACAGCTATAATATGTACATAAATCACCAAGCATGATTTGATGAGACAAATTGATTTTGTTTGCAACCATATTAAATATAAAATGAAATTCTTTTATTTATAAATTGATTTGGTCAACAATAAATTGAATATAAAATAAGATTCTTTCATTATAATTTAATATTAATTTTAATGAACAATTAAATCAAACTTTTCAATACAGTCTTAAACCCAACCACAAAAAGCTATGTAAATTCATTCTAGAATTTACAAGATGCAAGATTTCTCACACACATCATGTCAAATCTTCTCAAACATCCCAAATTTACTCCATGATAGTGAAAAGAAACTCTCATAAGAATCACATAAAGTGCACCATTCTTGAACTGAAGAGAAACTCTCATTAAGAATCACATAAGGTGCACCATTCTTGAACTGAAGAGAAACTCTCATTAAGAATCACATAAGGTGCACCATTCTTGAACTGAAGTCAAATGCAAGAAGTAAAAACCTTATCTCCTTTCACATCACCAAAGAAAAGAGCTCAACCAATATACCCAACTCCCACAAGCCACATACTTAAGCCAATATGGTCAAAAGGAATCATGTATACTCCATTTGAGGATCTCTCACCATCTAGACACTTTTGTGGTTGACACATTCACATGCACTTGTGGCTTCAAGCCCCACACTTGTTCCCTCTAACACACCCCCCACCCACACCAATACACCCCTCCCTCTGGGTTACCAATTGCCACGTGTCATGTCCACAAGACAAACTCTTATTGGCCTTGACCCCACTTCACTTCACTCCCCTCGTTTGGTCCCATGTCCCTTTCATCCACTCATCAAAAAAAGAAAAGAGAAGAAAAAAATCTAACATGGGCTCCACTCCTTAGGTCTATTAGAGGCTATTAAAATCTTTGCATTGATGCAAAACATGTATGTGTGAATAAGATAGAGGGCGTACAAAATATTATCCTTTTGCTTGTCGGAGGCCAGGCCACAGGCGAAATAATTCCCTCCACGTGCCCATCATTTACCGGCTTTGTAGGTTGTGGCTTAGAATGACCAACGAAGCTTGTGGCCAAAACCAACTGACCCAGATAGTGACGTGTCACGTCAGATAAACTTTTTCAGATATTCTTCTTTTGTTTTTTGGAAGATCTGACGGTGGCCATTGTTTCATCTAGGACGAGGAACGTACTGGGTTTGTAAAGCAAATCTGATTCGGGAGAATCTGGACCGCTGATAGACGGCTGAGATCTTGTGATAGGTTTTCCTGTAATGGATAGAAAATGTAACATCTGGCATGTAGGTACATCGCTTTGTAGATTTTTGTAAAAGGTGAAACGTGGAGCAGGTTTTTTTTAATTAATGTCATGTAAAAGATATTTATTGAATATAAAAAGAAAAGGGTACTAGGGGAAGAGCATCAATAGATAACATAGTTCCAATAACCGTCACTTTATTGTCATGTTGACCCCCCAATAGCCATCATAGTGAAAACACCATTAATAAATTTGTTTTGTACCAATAGCCGATCATTTTTTGCAATTAATTGGCCCCTTTGTGCACAACTATTGGAACATTTGTCCCATTTGTGTACCACTATTGGAACATTTGTGCACCATTATTGGGACATTTGTCAACAAGTACTAGCGATTTTGAGTTGACGGTTACTCGAACATCTTTAGTTAGGTACCAGGCGACACTTTGAAATGTATACTTTTTGATTTTTGTGCGCATAACTGATTCCACAACATGTATCATTACTACCCATAAGCCAAATCAATAGCTATAAGCAGTTAAGTCGCATACGAAGACAACTAAAAAAAAAAAATCAAAATCCGATGTACCATTCAGGATCTGTAGGTGCGCGAAGTTAGGTATGACGGCTACTGGTGCTCTTCCCCTAGGGGAAAGGACCTAATAGTTGAGCGCGTTCTGATTCTTGTGATAGAAGTTGTTGATTTAATACTCCCATACTTGTTGATTGTACAACATTGCACCAATAGTTGTATGATAAGTACCAATAATTGAATGAAATATACCATTTGTTGTGAAAAGTAACCAATCATGTGATGCCACATCAGCTACACAAGTATTGGGGCCCTTTTGCTCACCTATTGGTCTCACTTTTTGGGGGGTTGTTAAGAACACCTTGGCAAAAAACATGTTAATGTGGCATCATATTTGATGATGTGGCTCTGAAACCATAGTTATAAGCAAGGGACTTGCCAAGTAAGTTGTTGTAAAAAATTCGGAGTGAATTTAAATTTCCATGTAGGATTTTGAGAAGCGCGAAGTTAGGGTGCACAACTACTGGATCCTCTCCTATAGTATATTTATATTTAAAAATATATATGTAAAATATGTCGAGAGATATCTTATAATAAAGAGATTCACCTATAAAATAAATGTTCTTCTAAAGTGCTAAACATCAAGAATACAAATCCATTAAAGTCTTGCATGTAAAAAGCTATGAATCTAGCTGGCGACAAGTGGTGAGGGTTCTATTTTATTTGGAGTAATAAAATAAAATTTCCACAAACGCTGAAACATGACATATTTCATGCATTTCCCTGTCATTTGCATGTCAAATTGTTTCAAAAATGGATTTTTGTTTACAGACATTTCGATGTCATTGTTGTATACACCTAAAAATGGTTTGAAGATAGCTAATTAAATAATCAACTATTTAATTAATCCTCCTACCCAATTAATTGAATTCACAAGCAATTTGATTAATTTCTCTATTCATCTACTAGTAAATAAATCTACATGATTTATTTAGATAGTTCATTTCATATCCCCCTTCGATTAATTAATTCTAAATTAATTAATTCCCCCTCGTAATTCAATTCTTCTAATCCCTAATTGAGATTAACAAACTCAAGTTTGTTGAGATTAATTATCATTTTCCAAATTATTTGAATTTCTAAATTCAAATGAGCACATGGCTCCTAACTTTTAACCACCTAACCTAACCCATTCCACCTAACCCTAGGTTTGCCTAACCCTAGCCTATCTTGCACATCCTAACCTCCTTATCCTAACCTCCTATGGTGTGGATATTCTCCCCTTGAGACACATGACACTTTTGCCACATGTCTCCTCCCTTGGACACTTGTCCTCTCATGAGTAAGGCTCTTTGACACTTGTCACCACAAAGATGACAAGTGTCCCTCCCTCCAACCTCTTCTCCAACCTCTTCTCCAACCTCCTCCAATTTCACCCTTGATATCTTCATATCAAATCTGGTCCGTTGATTCCTGCCACCTCAGCTTTGGCCTTGGAATTCCTATAAATATCCCCCATTTTGGAGCAATAAAGATCCCTTGCATTCATATTCTTAGTATCATTACTGTAGGCAATTTGCATTTCAATTATCTAGTAATTAGCATTTTGGATTAATCATAGCATGTTAATCTAGTTTCTTAGATCATGCATTTCATATCATTTGCATAATCAATCATGATCAAGTAGCTACTCAACTCTTAAGTTGCCACTTTGGAGCTCATTGCTCCGCTGAGAGCCAATCAATCCAACACCTTCAAGGTCCTCAAGAATAGAGGAAAATGGGACATTTCAAGGAAGACTTATGGTTTGCATCTTTAATTTAGTTTTCAATTAAGCTTTCCATTATGTTTTTATTGTCTCAGTATATGTGTATGCCTTTCTATATACCACATTTTTAGCATGACAATTGTAGATGCCTCTTGACATAATAAGTGGATAGCAGGTATAACTCGGTGACATTAGGGGTGAGGGATCGGTAGTTGTGGTCTTACTTATTGTCAAGTTGACTTGATGATGTTAGGCGAGAGGGATGGGTAGTTGTGATCTTACTTACTGTCAAGTTGATGCACGTAATCGTTCGCAAAGCACATGCATTAGGTAAGTCTAAGTTGATGATATTAAGAGAGAGGGACCAATAGTTGTGATTTTACTTATTGTCAAGTTGATGCATGTAGTCACCCACAAACCACATGCATCAGGTAAGTTTGAGCCTTGTAGTCGAACCTGAGATGAATGGGGAATGAACCCACGACCCAAGCCAACTTTGCTACTTGTGCAGGCTAACATTTTTGGTAGTTGTGTGTGGGGTATAATTGGAGGACATAATAGTAGGTATAACTAGACGACATTAGGTGAGATGGACCAGTAGTTTTGTGTGTGGGAGAGAAAGAGGGGTTGGGGGGAGTTAATTGGATGGTAATAGCGGGTATAACTAGATGACATTGGAGGAGAGATACCAATGGTTGTGTGTGTGTATGCGTGCATGTGTGTGGTCCTATGATGATGACTTCATGTTTGAGTTTTATAAGGGAAGAAAATGTGTATTTTATTATATTTGATAATAGTTATATAAAATTAGTTTTTGTGGTTGTTTTGTTAATAAATTTGATAGTTGTAAACAATCAATATAGTAGGGTCCATTAATTGATAAAAGAAAATTCTATGAGTTTAATTGGTGAAATTTTTTGTGAATATTTATATAGATTTTATAAAGAAGGTATATATATGCTATATATCTTTTTGACAAAATATTGGAGAGTCTATTAGAACCCTTATCTATACTAAAAATAACATTACAAAGTAAAAAAGATAACAATAATAAAAAGAAAAAGAATGCTAAAAACTCATTAATACAAACAAACATATGAAATTAGATAACCAAAAATCAAATAATAAACTATATCACATATTTAAGAAATGGGAGATTGTAGAAACAAATTCATAAAGATATATTTGAGAAAGAAATATGATCTTAGTCAGCTTCCAAGGACATGAGAACAATCTAGGTCTATCATAAAACTATATACCATTATCCATTGAAAATCATAGTTCTTAGCTCAATTGAAAGACAATAAGAAGAAACCTTTTTAAGGAATGAAATGGATGCCAACTCCCTACCCATACGTTAGCCATCTAACTAAAATGTTTTATAGCATTTACGAAAATGCTCACAAATTAGACCAATGTGTGTTATTATAGTTTTTTTTTTTTTTTTTGGTATAGGTTCTTCTTGTACATTAGGTTAATCAAATGAGTATTGTTGTGAATGGGCTAAGTTACTATTTTCTATGGGAATTAGGGGAAGAGAACTAGTAGTTGAGCACCTTAACTTCATGCTTCTCAAAATCTTACGTGAAAATTTCAAATCACTCCCAAATTTTTACAGTAGCTTACTTGGCAAGTCTCATGCTTATAACTAAGCTTTTAGCACCACATCATCAAGTATGGTGCCACATCAGCATGCTTTTTGCCAAGGTGTCCAAAAGAACCCAAAAAAAAAGTGAGACCAATAGGCGTGCAAAAGAGACCCCAATAGTTGTGCAGCTGATATGACATCACCTGATTGGTTTCTTTTTACAATATTAGTACATTTCCGAACAACTATCAGTACATTTCCTAACAACTATTGATATTTTATTTTATGTTTCAAACAATAGGTTTTATTTGTTCAATTTTTGGAACAAAAGGTATCAACAACCCTCACAACAATAGGTACATGCTCAACTACTGGTGCTCTTCCCTATACATGTCTATTTTTATTAGATATTTTTGGCGTGTTTTTCTTATTGATTGTAGTTGTCATTTGTTCTTTTCGATATAATATATTTTTGACATAATGTATACATTCATTCTCTTAGCTTTATGTTTGTGAGCTTGCTTAATATTATTTTTATTTTTGAAGAATTTGCATTTTTTTTCATTAGATTATGACTTTGTCATTTTAATTTGATCTTTGATCATTTATAATTGTAGTTTTATAGTTTCCATTTTTTTAATTGTTTTTGAGTTTTCATTTGTTTTATAGATTTCTATAGATTCTAACATAGTATCAAAGCAACTAGTACAGGGTTAAATCTTCTAAGTTCCCTATTTAAGAGGTTTGAGGGCCTAATCACTTTACATGTAGGTTTTGTAGAAAACTTAGCATACTCTTCTATTACACTTTTGAATGATTTGGAGAATTGAAAAAAATTGATGGAATTTTTTTTAAGTTTTAGGATTTAAACTCATATTTTCTAAAGTTTAAGAGATTTTTGGTAATGTTGAAAATATTTTTAGGTGTTCAATTGTGCTTGAGAGGATTAAGATAGTCAAGATTGACTTTATTTCATTGAAACTATAGTTTGGGAAGCCAGTTTGTATATAGAGGTTTTGAACATGGATCAAGCCAAATAAACCAACATTGCATCTAGAAGACCCTAAAATCCATATTTCCATTTAAACTTTGTTAGATTTAGTGCTAGGAGTAGTTGAGGATTTTTTTTGGAAGGAGTTATATAAACCATACATAAATTTTATCTTACATATTCATTTAAACACTTTTTTGGGCAACTTCCAATGACATCCCACCACCAACATAGTGATGGCAATAGCCACCACTATGCAACCCGACCACGACTTATAGTTGAAGAATGCTTTGGACTTAGGTCACCATCTCCAGTCATAATAAAACCCATCATCATTAGGTGAACTCCTCTATTGAGCTCCATAGCCACACCAACACCTACACTCTATCAATGATCCTTCTAGGTAATGGCATCATTTACTACCATCTCAACAAAAAACCACCCACCTACTCCTAAGCAATTTCTCATCTAGTTATGGTGCTTTTCTCTTTGAATTGAGCAATTTTGATTTCACTAAGCAACTTGGGTGAAAATCAACAACAATATTGATATGTTTTAGGGAATGCGAGCATATTTTGGTAGCATCAACATATTTTATTTGCTAATGTCAACATTTTCTTGTCTCCTCTATGCACCTCCTCCATTAAGATTTTGATTTTTGAACTTCAACTTTCACAACTCATATCTTAAGTATATCATCTATTTTTAAGAGATTTTAACAACTATTTTTTTGTGATCTTTATTTTGGCGTAGGTATTTTCTAATATGGTGTGCAATTTAGCCAAACTAAAAGAAAGTTAAGGTAGCGGAACAACTTCCTACACTAACCTTGAGAGGAGGATTATGCAAACTTTTCAAATCTTTATAACAAATACATAAACTCATAGAAATAAACATAAAAACTACAAGCTAGATTTCATTAGAAAATACAACTTAGAATTTTATTAATCTCCATAGGCCTTATGTATCATGAATCAATGAGAGTTGAGATCCTTACAAATAGTAGGTCTTTTTTGTAGTGTAAATGTGTAAAAGAATTGGCATTCATTTTCCACCATTGATTTCAGCTATAATTATGCGGTTATCATTTGATTAAATGGGTTTATAAGAACATGTTAGGCCAAGTGAATTGTTTGAAATTTTAGGTGATGTTGAAGAAGGTCAAAAATTTATAAATTTATATAGATGCATTGATGAAGCTATTAAGCACAAAGAAACTAGGTGTAGTGAGTTTGTGGTATTGACAATCCCTAGTAGTTAGTTGATATTAGTGGTGCTCCCCTTTACTCTTGCTTGAGCTATACGAAAAAGTGATAGAATGTTGAAATAGGTGTATCATGCACCTTGCAATTTGATTGTTTGAAATTAATTAATTAATATTTTACTTATTTATTTTTTGTGAGCTCAAATAGAAAATAGGATCCCACTTATGATGGGTATATTGAAGGGAATAAAGTACATGGAAATGCTTCTTATAGTATTTTTTTTAGGACAACATTGCACAAATTTTATTCTTTTAACAATTACATAAAGAAGAAACACATAGAAGCATAAAATAAATAATATAGCATAACATAGGTGTATGCGGAAAAAATCCTTTTGAGAGAAAAACTTACACTCCAAAGTAGCTCAATGCATTATCTAATAAACAACATAGTTATAATATTTGTAGAGTAAGCCTTCATAAGCATATCACCAACTAGAGATTTGGAGGATTTGTGACATCTTAATAATATTTGCAAAGCATCTTAATAATATCACCTAATATATAGGAGATGCAATACTTAAAACCATCAAATGGTAATTAGAAAACAATGAGCTAAAACCACCCAAAAAGTTTTGATCAAATCTCAAATCTTAAGATGAGTCCACAAGCTTAAAATAATATATTCCTTACATTTGTCACAACCTCATTAGAGTCCACTCACCAAATTTGGAATCCTATTTTAGTCACATTGTAGAGCTTGAGGAGACCTACACAACATTGTCAGCCCATGGTGGTGCTGAAATACTAAAGATATTTATTTTGACCCAAAACCAACTCCAACCTAAGAAAATGAGCTAATAGAAAATGAGCTTTAAAATTTTATAATTCAAAAATGCAATTTTTGTGATTTTAACTTCAAGAGCAAGGTTGAGACACCTTCCCTAACATATACTTTATTGTGACATGTATAATAATGTGTAAGAGAATATCTTATGATGAATAATGTGTAAGAGCATCTATGTTAAATACACTATTGTAAGATATATATTGATGCATAAGATTATGATTGTAGAGGACTTACATTAATAACTAGAAAGCTTGACCAACTATATGATACATCATAGAGCATCTTTTGAGAGATATTAGGGAGCCAAAATGGAGTGTCCAATTCACTGAGTGGATTATTGTAGAGTTATTGAATGTTATGATAATGTAAAAAACATGTACTATTTTTAGCATTTTGTTATATCATGGAGGGGCATTGGAACTAGGGTGCCATATTTTTATGGTATTGGACTACGATTTGCGGTTTACCATTTGTGGTTTCACATATCGAATCTCCTATATATTATATGCTAAAGATGGAGGTTTTATATTTAATTTGTGTGAATTGTTATGCCCCTTGAGTTGTTTTAAATCCTTTGTTCGGTGATACTCTTATGAAGGCATGGTCTATAAGTTGTATTGCAACCTTATTATTGTTGATAATATAATATTTTGTACTTGGCATGTAGGATTTTCTCCTAAATTTTTTTATTGAAGTAGGGAGAAATAAGTGTGGTATATGTTTTTTTTTTTATTAAAAATAGAACATTAACACACAACAAAGTATATCCAAGGAATTACCTACAGTCTCGAGTTATCTATGCAGGGGTTCACGACTATATGTACTCATTATAATGCCTATACATATGCATCAATTAGATTTGCTTGGACATTCACAACATTTACATGTATATTCTTTTTAGAAGGCAAAAACATGAGTGCTATTGGTTTTTGTCATAATCACTATTTTTGTGACCTATATGGAATTTGTCTACTCAAAATCAGACTTAATCCCATTACAATGCAAATATTATGTATTGAGGTATAATTACAAATCATAGATACAAAGCACAGTGATCAAACATGAAGTATATGTTTTTACGTTTTATTAATCTTAAATTATATTATTTTTGTTATACTTGCTTTTTTTTAGCTTTTTCTATTAAAAATTTTATTATTTCATTTTTGTTTTGACTGTGTAATATGATTACATAGATAGATTAGCTTAACTAGCATTGATATTTGTTTCCACAATTATCTCTATGATAGAGTTTAATTTCATTTTCCTAACTAAAATAATCTTGTTTGATCGAATTCAGAGCACAAACTTATTATGCTTTTAATGTGCTAAAATTACCACTAAATGATCTATAAATACATAATAATTCAATATTAAAAATTAGTGTCACAATCATGAACAATGATATATTGTGGGGCATCCAATATCACCCGATATTAGACATTCCCGTATTGTACCAAGGCAAGTATGGATACGATATAAGCATGCAGAATCCGTGTATATGGGGCCTTACGGAGGATATATTTATTTCCATCTAATATATTTATTAATGAATTAGCTATTTGCGCTCTTTAGGGCTATAGACAGAGGAACATTCATTTCCACCCATTGTTGCACTTCTATTATATGATAAGGAATGAACAATTGGAATAATTGAATACCTTGTGCCATTTAGCCTAGTGCTTGTCCTCACTCCCTTTAATGGGATTGGTGATCTAGCTAGCTACATATGTACATTAGTCTCTTTAAAATTAGGCATAAGTATAAAAATTAATGATGTTGGTTAAAATTAATTAATAATGATAATAAATGGATTTAAGTCTAACTTGGAGAATGTGATATATGGAGAAGATAAAATTTGTGGCAACAATAGTCTTACTAAATTTGTAGGTAGGAATTGTGGCGGTTGTAGTCTTGCTAGAATTTACAAATATAAGATAGTAATAGTTAGTATGGGTGCATGTCATCTTGTGGCACTTGTGTTGAAGGAATAGGTCTATTGATATTAAATCATATGTCGTAATAGAAGTCAGACCCAATTCAACACATATATTTAATAATCTAAAAAAATGATAATAAAACGTTAGAAATATAATTACGTATAAACATATTGAAATTGTAAGGAAATAAGCATTCTAAAAGGGATTTAAAACATAATTGGGAAAATGCTTTTAAGGGGGTACTAATGTTTAAGATTGTTAATTTAATACATTTCCGAGAGTGTTTAAGACATTAACCTTCACCATGTTTGAGATTGAGTTGGTTTATGTTCATTCCAATTACTTTCCTTAAATTTGTCTTCCAAAAATTATCTTCTTTTGTAAGGATTTTGGTGGATTCTAAGTGCATAATGGGTTTGGTGTCAAATTAATGCTCACTAAGTGTAATTGTTCACAAGATCAAGTTTGATGTTTGTATTATGTTATTTGTTTCTAGTGTGAATGGATTGACTCAATTCACTAATAGAATGGGTATCATAGAAACACTCAAATTTATAAACTCTATAGTCAAAAGGTGGTTCTCTATGATCTTTTCCTTGATGAAGCATATTACTAACTTTCTTGTCAGGTAAAAAAGAAGCTTTCATGCATTTCTTCTTTACCATTGTATAAGATGATAGTAGAGATACCTTCAATATAAGAAAGAGAGTCCATTGGCACTTATGCACATTACTAGAGTTGTTTATTTTCTCACACGCATTATGAGGTTTCTTGGCTTGGTCGATATCCCTAGAAATGTGTTTCTTCTTGTACCCATTTAATTTATGAACCTTTATTATTGTGATATTCTTAGTCTATATGTACATTGTCACAAACTAAAAAGACCCTTGTGATAGGAAATTAAATGACTCCTTTCAAGATAGGATGGTGATGCAATGATCCATGAAGGTAGAGGACACTAAGAGTTGTTTTTTATACACTTGCTAGTATTTGGATCAACCAAGTTTCCTAATCAAGAGAATGTATAAGAAGGAGATTTATTTATTATTATCCATTCATTTAGTGAACTTGATACCATCCATTACATTGTTAAGATGTGTGTGATGTGTGTGAAACTCAAGTTTGTTAAGACCATGTCTCTAACTTCTATATGCATCATCAAAGTAGCCTTCTTGGACATACATAGAAGGAATCAAAAGATTTTTATTTAGAGTGTTCCATAAAGAGATTAACTATAACAAGGGATAGAGCAAGGCCCATAACAATGTCATCTTATTGCTCATAGAAAACACTTTTGAAAGTGAAATAGGACAATTATATGTATAATTAAATAAAAGAAATATTCTTCTTATATACAACTTGTACATGACTTATATGATACAATTAATGAGGAATTTATTGAACATGGACAAAACATCGAAGTTGACTACGATTTTTTGTTCAGTCACCTTCTCTTTATTGAACATAATAAAATAGGTTGAACCTTTGGTGAAGGAATTGTTTCTTCACAAAAGAGGTTTAATTTTTTTTGTTGAGAAAACAAGCTAATTTTTATGTGAAAGAGCTATTGGTGTCCATGTTTGATCTTAAAAATAAACCATCATTACAAATTTTAGGAACATCATATGCTCAAGGTAATTTCTTTATTAGGGAGAGAATATTTTATACTATCATATAAGGAAGAAATGATAATAACTCTTTACTTTCCTCATAATATCCAAAACATGACTGGACTAGATAACTCTATAAGTCCCACTAATTATTAGTTTGTATATCATTATATTAATGGTTCTATTCGTTACTAAAGCATAATTTATTTTGTCTAATTTTGTGATAAAAACATTCATGTTTGAATTTAAAATAATTAAATAGGTCCACTACTCTTTCCAAATGTCATTTAGGTAGCTCGACATACCTAAGGAATAAGATGAAGCCTTTTTCAACCTCTTCTTCTTTTTCATTTGGTAACCAATGGACTACACTTTCAAATTCAACCATGAAATCCTCTTCAAACATAAACAAAGCCCAAAACTTTCTTAAAGATATTAAATGCCAATTTAGAAATAATGATATATGAGAGGTTGATAATAAAGTTTTTCTCCCAACCATTGACTATATTTTGGGATATTTTTTCCCAATTAAATTATCCTAAATTAGGGATTGAAATTTCAAGGATTTTTTAGTCTAATAACGTGTTACCCATGTGATACAATGAGATGGGCAAGGAAGGAAGTGCATGCATGGACATGGGAGGTCATGTAATAATAATAATAATAATAATAATAATAATAATAATAATAATTGATATTGCAACCCTTTGCATGTCTATACAAAGAAAAAAATTCTTATCTACAACAATCCTCCTACTCTTTTAAGGTATAATATGCTTGCATAATACCTTTAGCTAGACAAAATATGTGTCCCATATTTTTATTTGTGGAGACCACAAGTCTAATTGGCATTCAAGATGGATGTATAATTTCTCTGCTTCCTAAATAGAATTTGGCAAGCTCATACTTTGAACAATATTTTCTACCTTTGTCAAGGTACCAGTTAAAGAAGATAATTTGAGGCTCACTACTTCTCTTAACTTGCCAACCTCCCCTTTGATGTATTCTCTTTGATCTATTATATACTTTAATTGGGAGTGCATGTCCTCTACTTGTGTCCTAATGACACCATCCTTGTCTTTCATGGGATTGTATTTATTTGCCAGTTGAGTTATCTGTGACTCTAAGTCACTCTTATCCTTTGTGTTATTAGTAGTGCATGGCTATTTCAAATAAAAATGATATAGAATAGTGACTTCCTCCAAATATTTTTAAATGTTATTTATTTTTTCTAATAGAGTATAATGTGCCTTAACAAATTTTACCACTACATTACTCATCCTTTTGGCATTTATGTTTTGCTCTTTCTCTTTTTTGAGCTCAAATAAATGAGTTTTGAAAGACTCCATTATATTCTTTAGATTTTGTGTTGGGGGCAAATATATTGATAGTTCTGATACTTAATGTAAAGTACAGATGCCAAGCTAACAAGATGAGAGGGGGGGAGGGGGGGGGGGGGTGAATCATACAAACTTAATCTTCCATAAAAACAACAAATTCAACCTCGGTAACATATACTTCAGTAATATAACCAAAACCGCTAAACATGCAAACTCATAAGCACATAAACATCATAACAATCATAACACCAAATTTAACGTGGAAACCCAAATAGGGAAAAACCATTGTGGGATTTCGGACCCACTAAGAAATATACTCTTCTAGAGTATGCTCAGTTAAAAGCAAATCCTGTTAAAGATTACAAACACATTGCTAGATGTGACCCGGTTAAGGGATTTCCCTCAGATCTGTTAGGATCTTCACCTTGTTAAAAGTGACCTTGTTAAAGGATTTCAACACTCAATCAGAATGTCACCTTGCTAGAGGGTTTTACAAATAAGACTGTTAAGTCCACTCAGTTAAGAGATTTTCTGTCACTTTACAGAATAACAGTAATAAAAATCTATCTGCAAGTTCACATCTAAAAATGCTAAAGCAGATTCTTATTTGCTCAATACAATCTAGTCATAGGACTTATCTTGTCCATCTGTTGGGCTCTATACTTTGTTATTCAAACAGGTCTTCAAGCTTTTGTGCTCGGTAATCACTATGTAGCATCCCTGTGCATACACTTTCCCGCATGCATTGTTTATCAACAATTCCTTATTTATAAACAATTTTCCAACCATTTAATCTCCTTGATCACATTTCCCATGATCAATCATAGCCATCAGATCTTCAAACTTGACCAGGTTCAATGTATCCTTCGATCTGAAAATGTTTTACCCCACCTTGGAACTTGCATACATTTCTTGGAACTTGTGCTAGGGTATTGCATTTCAATATGACCTGTAGATCTTCCTGTCGATCTTCCTTTACCATAGATTCTTAAGCAATCTTTATGCACGGCATACCAATCATTTAATCAGTTCCAGCTCATCGGCTTCCTTCATTAAATAATGCTTTTATTCATTCAATGCATTCTGTTATTACTCGGTTGCAACTCAGTAAATACTAAACTTCACTCGATAGACATTATGCCTTCATTAACCAATATTGATAACCGTAGGGTTTACCGACTAGGTTCCTTAGGGTTTACTGACTAGGTTCTTTGCTCGGTAACATAGTATAGTATTAACCTTACAATCAACAGCATATGTAGGATATCAAAATAATCTAAACATCATGATCTCATCATTGTCTAACTCGGTAATAGTTGCCCATTGAATACCTTATTCATTCCCTTATTCATCACATTCTTTCTTTGTCTTTTACCGACGTCTTTATACTCACCAAATCTTACTTCTTAAGATATGGCAACATCATACTGAATTAGAAAATCAATTTCTTGGCATCAAATGACAAAATAATAATATTAAGACAATAAACATCCTTAATCAGTTATATCCATAATCATCAACAACCTTCTCAATATCCTTATAGAAATGCCAACAATATCTTATTGTAATTGGAATGCTAACAATCTCCCTTTGTCTATTATAATGCCAACAATCTTCCTGTATGAAGTGAATTCCTTGCAGTTATGTGTCAACTTAGTCTTGGTCAGAGCATTTTGTCTTCAATTCCTGTTCCCTGTTATTGTTTCCTGCACACCTTTAGAAAGAAAAAAAAAACCTCCTAAAGTGTGTAATTCAACATCAACTCCTAAAAGATATTATGTAGAGTCATCGAATTGATGCTTTCACCGAACTCGGTTAGTGAATGGAAGATAGGGGTAGGACAGCTAACTTACTTCTGAGATACTCAAAAGTGTCCCTTGGCAATGGCTTGGTGAAGATATCTGCTATTTGTTCCTTTGTGCTAACATACTCCAACACCACTTTCTTCTCTTGAGCTTCTTCTCTAAGATAATGATATTTGATAGAGATGTGCTTTGTCTTAGAGTGCATAACAGGATTCTTTGAAATGTTTATGGCACTAGTATTGTCACAGAATATAGTTGTTGGCTCGGTAACTTGTTCATTTATACCTTCCAATAGTTGTTTGATCCATTCTATATTGGTACAATTCAATGTTGCAGCAATGTATTCATTGTTGACTATGAAACACATCCTTGTTTCTTGCTAAGCCAGCTCACTAGTCTTTCTCCTAAAAAGAAAGCTCCTCCACTTGTGCTTTTTCTGTCATCAATGTTACCTGCCCAATTAGCATCAGTATAAACTTTTAAATCAAAAACATTTCCTTTCTGATATACTAAGCCATAATCTTCAGTGCCTTTCAAGTATCTGAAAATTCTCTTGATTATTGTCATGTGTGTTTCCTTGGGATCTGCAGAGAATCTTGCAACTGTACCTACTACATGTGCTACATCTAGCCTGCTGTGAACAACATATTGTAGCTTTCCAATCATCGATCGGTAAAGTGTCTCATCAACAGATGCAGATTCATCATTCTTTGATAGTTTACAGTTGGTAGTCATAGGAGTACTTACTGGTTTTGAGTCCTCCATTCCAAATTTCTTCAATATTTCCTTTATGTACTTGGATTGAGTAATGAAAATCTCATTTTTCATTTGTAGTATTTGTAAACCTATAAAATACTCTATCTCACCGATTAATGACATCTCAAATTCTTTGCTCATTTCATTTCCAAAGTTCTTGCATAAAGAGTTATTTTCACAAAATATAATATCATCAACAAATATGGCTGAGATCAGTATTCCATTTTCATCATTCTTCATGTACATATTGTTGTTTTCACTTGTTCTTATAAAACCAATCTTGATCAGATAAGAGTGCAATCTTTCATACCATGCTCTAGGTGCTTGTTTCAGGCCATATAAAGCTTTGTTCAATTTACATACCTGATCTTTATTCTTGTCTTCAACAAATCCTTCAGGTTGTTCAATAAAACTTCTTCTTCTAATATACCATTCAGAAATGCAGATTTGACATCCATTTGATATACCTTGAAATTCTTATAAGCAGCATATGCCAAAAATGTTCTTACTCCTTCAAGTCTTGCCACAGGTGCAAAAGTCTCACCATAATCAATTCCCTCTTCTTGAGCATAGCCTTTGCAAACTAATCTTGCTTTATTTCGAATGACCTCACCTTTTTCATTCAGCTTGTTTCTGAAAATCCACTTTGTACCGATTACATTTTTGTCCTTTGGTCTTGGGACCAGTGTCCATGTGTCATTCTTCTTGATTTGATCAATCTCTTATGTCATAGCATTTATCCAATCTTCACTGTTAAATGCCTCTTTCACTATTCTCGGTTCAAATTCAGATATCAGACATGTGTTCTGTCTCAGTTTCTTCCTTGTCATCATTGGATCATCTTTATCTCCTATAATCTGACTTGATGCATGATGTCTTCTAACATACTTGGCTAATACACGCTTGGTAGGCTCTGTATGATCTTCTTCATCACTCGGTAACTAGATATTCTCTTCATTTCCTTCAATAGTCTTCTCGGTAGGACTTCTCGGCTGAACATAGACAAATTCATCATAATCTTCTGGTTCCTTGGAATTTCCTTCATCATTTCTTTCTGCAAATTCATCAATTTTCACATTTGCACTTTCTACTATTTTGTTAGATGATTTGATCAGACATTTAAATGCTTTACTTCTAGAAGAATAACCTAGAAATGTTCCTTCTTCACTTTTCTGATCAAAATTTCCATTTCTATCATCTTTATGTACATAGCATCTACTTCCAAAGATTTTGAAATAACTTACATTAGGTTTCTTGTCATACCAGATCTCATATGGTGTCTTCAAAGTTCCTTTCTTCAGTTGTACTCGGTTTAGGGTGTAAACTATTGTGCTTATTGCTTCTCTCCAAAATGTTTGTGGTACTTTCTTCTTAATCATCGGGGTTCTGGCACAATCCACAATAGATCTATTTCTTCTCCCAGCAATTCCATTTTGTTGTGGAGTTCTCGGTGCAGAGACTTGTCTTTTTATACCATGATCATTGCTGAATAAGTTGAACTCATCAGATGTGAACTCTCCTCCTCTGTCTGATCTAAGACATTTCAGTTGTCTTCTTGTTTCATTTTCAACTCTTGCCTTGTACCATTTAAACATTTGAAAAGCTTCTGATTTTTCTTTTAAAAACATTACTGACATCATCCTTGAATAATCATCCACAAATAATATGAAATATTTATCACCATAATAACTTTGAACTTTCATAGGACCACAAAGATCAGTGTGCACAAGATCTAAAATTCCCTTGGAAGTGTAGGACTTACTTGTAAAGCTTGATCTTGTCATCTTACCCATCTGGCATCCTCGACACATAGCATTCTCAAGTTTTTCCAAACTCGGTAGACCTCTTACTCAGTGCTTCTTTCTTATCTTGATCAAATTATCAAAATTTACATGACAAAACCTTTAATGCCATAACCAGGTATCATCTATCTTTGCATACAAACACTTGTTCTGAGTTGAGTCAAGGTGAAATGTGTTACCTTTTGTTTGTGTCCCGGTAGTAGCTAACTTTCCATGCTTGTCATGAACTTTGACAATTCCTTTCTGAAATTCTATTCGGTAACCTGTGTTGTTTAGCTGTGCTACACTCAACAAATTGTATTTCAAACCTTCAACCCCATAAAATTCATTGCATTTTGCATTGTCAAGAAGTGTTATAGAGCCTTTACCCTTTACCAGACATGGTGCATCATTACCAAATCTTACATAGCCTCCATCATAATCTTCTAATGTAACAAATTTGTGTTTATCACCTGTCATGTGATGTGAGCATCCACTATCTATGATCCAAGAATTATTAGTATTTATGTGAGATATTAGGGCTTTTTCTTCATACCTTTCTTCATCTGATCTATCTTTGATAGCCACATAAACTACTTCCTCTGTATCAGTTTCATCTGATTTATCATCATTGGATTCCTCATCAGCTATTAGGCATGACTTTCTATCTCTTCTTCTAAAGTCTCGGTGTCCTTTGTAATGATTATCTTTCACAATTGAAACATTTCAAAGGTAGTTTTCCTTTATACTTACCTTTGCCTCTCGGTAACCTTCTGGCTAATAGTGCTTCAAACTCTTCTTGCTTTCTGATTTCCTCATACAGTTTGTGCACTTTTTCCATGTTCTTGCGAAATATTTCACTTGCTCCACTGTGATCCCCTTCAGTGTACTTACTCATTCTATCACTGTAATCATCAAATTCACCAATATAAAAAGAACTAAATGCAGATTCAACTTTATTTACCAAAGACCCACTGTTATCAAAATTACTTAACTCAAATGCATGTAGCTTACCAATAGTAGCATCCAAAGAAACTGGCATATTGGGTACAGACCTCAATTCATTGATTACAGAGACTCGAATTGCATAAGCTGGTAGAAGGGTTCTTAACAACTTACTTGTTATATCCTTTTCTTCAATAGTTCCACCTGCTCCTTTGATTTGATTGACAATCTCCTTTAGTCTTGTATTGTACTGGGTTATGTTCTCACCTTCATTCATCCTTGTAGATTCAAGTTGTCCTCTTAGACTATCCACTTTTTCTCTTTGAATATGTTCATCACTGCCATACACAGATATGAGCTTGTCCCACATTGCCTTTGCATCATTGCAGCCTTCTAGATCATTAAACTCTGAGTCGGTCAGTGCAGATGTTATTTCAATTATTGCCTGAATATGTTCTTGCTTTGCCTTTATCTCTTCCATTGTCAATGGATAG
Source organism: Cryptomeria japonica (assembly GCF_030272615.1). Classification (NCBI taxonomy): domain Eukaryota; kingdom Viridiplantae; phylum Streptophyta; class Pinopsida; order Cupressales; family Cupressaceae; genus Cryptomeria; species Cryptomeria japonica. The sequence continues at coordinate 722,321,780 of NC_081412.1, forward strand.
GTGCTCGGTGTAATGAAATCATTCTCCAGATAATATACAACATATTCTCCAGCTCTTGATAGGTGCAGCTTCATCCTTTAATGCTATGTAGAGAAACTTGACTTGTTCAGCTTCGGTGCATCTCTCTTGTACATCTTTGGATCTTTGCCTCAAGTACCTTTAAACTTTTCTTCTAGAGTCCAAAGCTCTGATACCAATTGATAGTTCTGATACTTAATGTAAAGTACAGATGCCAAGCTAACAAGATGAGAGGGGGGGGTGAATCATACAAACTTAATCTTCCATAAAAACAACAGATTCAACCTTGGTAACATATACTTCAGTAATATAACCAAAACTGCTAAACATGAAAACTGATAAGCACATAAACATCATAACAATCATAACACCAGATTTAACATGGAAACCCAAATAGGGAAAAACCACTGTGGGATTTCGGACCCACTAAGAAATATACTCTTCTAGAGTATGCTCGGTTAAAAGCAAATCCTGTTAAAGATTACAAACACATTGTTAGATGTGACCCGGTTAAGGGATTTCCCTCAGATCTGTTAGGATCTTCACCTTGTTAGAAGTGACCTTGTTAAAGGATTTCAAACACTCAATCAGAATGTCACCTTGCTAGAGGGTTTTAAAAATAAGACTGTTAAGTCCACTCGGTAAAGAGATTTTCTATCACTTTACAAAATAACAGTAATAAAAATCTATCTGCAACTTCACATCTAAAAATGCTAAAGCAGATTCTTATTTGCTCAATACAATCTAGTCATAGGACTTATCTTGTCCATCTGTTGGGCTCTATACTCTATTGTTCAAACAGGTCTTCAAGCTTCTGTGCTCAGTAATCACTATGTAGCATCCCTGTGCATACACTTGCCCGCATGCATTGTTTATCAACAATTCCTTATTTATAAACAATTTGCCAACCGCTTAATCTCCTTGATCACATTTCCCATGATCAATCATAGCCATCAGATCTTCAAACTTGACCAGGTTCAGTGTATCCTTCGATCTGAAAATGTTTTACCCCGCATTGGAACTTGCATACATTTCTTGGAACTTGTGCTACGGTATTGTGGTTCAATCTGAGTTGTAGATCTTCCTGCCGATCTTCCTTTGCCATAGATTCTTAAACAATCTTTATGCACGACATACCAATCATTTAATCAGTTCCATCTCATCAGCTTCCTTCATTAAATAATGCTTTTATTCATTCAATGCATTCTGTTATTACTCGGTTGCAACTTGCTAAATACTAAAGTTCACTCGGTAGATATTCTGCCTTCATTAACCGATAGCGATAACCTTAGGGTTTACCAACTAGGTTCCTTAGGGTTTACCGACTAGGTTCTTTGCTCGGTAACATAGTATAGTATTAACCTTACAATCAACAACATATGTAGGATATCAAAATAATCTAAACATGATGATCTCATCATTGTCTAACTCGGTAATAGTTGCCCATTGAATAACTTATTCCTCCCCTTATTCATCACATTCTTTCTGTGTCTTTTACCGACGCCTTTATACTCACCAAATCATACTTCTTAAGATATGGCAACATCATACTGAATTAGAAAATCAATTTCTTGACATCAAATGACAAAATAATAATATTAAGATAGTAAACATCCTTAATCAGTTATATCCATAATCATCAACAACCTTCTCAATATCCTTATAGAAATGCCAACAATCTCTTATTGTAATTGGAATGCCAACAATCTCCCTTTGTCTGTTATAATGCCAACACATGTATCCTTCTTTGCGTGAGATACTTCATCTTGAATCATTTTTAGTGCTTCTTCCATCAATTCAATGTCCTCTACCTATTGTTTTAAACCTCTTGCCCCGTAGTAGAGTGAATATTATCACCTAGTTGAGTATTTATGGAGTGAGGATATGTTTGACAAATAAACTTGTCCCCCTAGTGTAATAAATTACAACATTTTTGGAGAGAACAATAGTTGAATTTTTATTTGTTGTGCCAGTAATTCCTTGATGAAATCTATTGGAGAAGAGGAGGAATATGTTTCATGATCTTTATTTGTGCCCTTATCTACATGCTCCTCATCATTAGTTGTCTTCTCCATATTTCTTGGAGGGCGATTATGCTATTTTTCTTGTTTTTATTTATCTTCGTGCCCTTGACGCACAACATTCTTGTCTGTAGAAGGAATGTTTTACATTTCAATTGTATTTGTGTTCCCCAAATAAGGGACACTAACTTCACCTTGTTCCTCTACAGTATTGTTCTCTAGAGAAGCAATATTCTCATTCTACTTGTTACCCTTCTCTTTTGAACCACTTCTTGTCACAAGGACATCAAATGATAATTAATCAATGTCTTGGGTGGACAAATCAAGTATATCTTATAGATCAAAACCATCAAGAGGAGCTTGTTCTTCAACAATCACCTTAGCTCTCTTCATTTCTTATAATATATTTGTAGTCTTTTCTTTTGTCTCTTTCACCATCCTCTTTGTGTCTTTGTTGTCATTCCCCATTAGAGTATCCACTCTTTGTTTAGTTAGGAACTCTTGTGCCTGTCTTTGCAATAGTATAGCCTTTTCTTCTTTGGCAATGGATTGTTTTCCCTTGTTCAAAGTCTATTGTCTCATCTTGGCTTCCTTTACTACTACATCTTTCCTTTTGTCACTAAGTACTTCTACAATACTCTTCGAAAATTGATCAATGATGTCGCTAGGAGACACATTAAAAATCATCATGTACATTACTATGACCTTCTCAATTGTGGGCTTGTTAGTAGGAGGCATCTCATCATAAAGATATGCTATCTCTTTTATTGCTCCATATTGTTTAATTGTATTAATACTCACCTCAAGTTGTAGAGGCTCATGTGAAGGTGTTGTGGAGGAGCTTTCAAAATCTTCTTCTCTTTTCTTTTTCCTTTTGATGCTCCTTCTTTTCTCCTTTCCATGTTCTCTTCTCTTGTCTCTTTGAGTTGGAAGATTCCTCTTCTTCTTCCTCCTCCTCATCATCAACAACCACTGGATTGTCCTTCTCTTTGTTGGCTTGTTGCTTAGTCATTGGCTTCTTCTTCTCAATAGTCTATGTCTGCACCAATTCATTAGTAGTAGCCCTTCTTTTGTTGGGTGGTGTTTTTCGAGGTCTAAAAGTTTTGAGAGGAGTAGCAATGGTAGAGGCATACCTACTTTTCCTTCTAGGTGCTTGTGGAGTGGTAGTGTAGGAGCTTGTGGCACTATTGCAAGACCCTCAATTATGGATTTTGGTGGGGTGTCAAATTTATTTTCTAAATTTTCTCTCATCTTCTCCACATTCTCCTCTACATTCTTCATGTGTTGATTTTGAGTTATCTTGTCATATGTGCCAAACCTCTCAATAGTAGGGTCCTTTGGTTTGCTAACCAAGATGTCAACATATGCAACCCATTCAGGTTTAGAGACCTCATAAGGCAACTTAGGTATCCATGTATTTCTTGGTTCAATTGCCTCCATATAACAATTGTCTTTGTCTACCATGAATGTAATAGCACTCTTATAGCCCTCCACTACTTCAGAAGGTATCCTAGATCTCATTTGCATTTTGTTTTAAAATATCTTAAATAAACCATTACACATAGTATCACAATGTTTAACATCCATAAACCTATACCTATGATCCCTAATTTGGAAAGAAACTATAATATATCTTCTCTAGACTACATCCTTCTAACCAAGCAATTCTTTCAAGAAGTAAAATACAAGACATGTAGTCAAAGTTCCATGATAGAAGTTATAGCATGTCTCCTTAGTTCTTTCCAGATTATCCCTCAATTATTGTTGCAAGAGATCACAGAGATCATAGTCCATTCCTTCCTTCACCATCTGATGTGTAGTGTAGATGGCAATGGAAGTAGTAGATATTTCTTCATTTGTGTAATATGTATTGCATGCAATTCCCATTATTGCATAGTAAACTCTTAGGTTAATTATATCATCCCTAGTAAGGGTTATGTTGTCAAATTTTGCTCTGGTGAACCTTGTGACTTCATCATTCTTCACAACCTTCAATGTTGATACAGGTTTGGTGAGCACAACCTAATCACATCTCTAACAAATTACTTTGTGATCTAGTAGGGTTGATCAAGGTATATGAATTCCTCATAGATTTGACTCAAACCTATTCTTATCCATTTATCTTCAAGACTAAAATTGGGGAAACCCTTCTAGACATGTATCCATTTTGTCTCAACATTTGCATACCCTAGTTTTAGTAGGAATTTTCATCTAACAATTGATTTCTCCTAAATTCTTCCAACTTCAAATTATTGTATTCATTTAGTTGAGAATTAATATAGATCTGGACATCTTTAATATGTATACATTAATTGGAACATGAGTGAATGCTCCATCATTGTCATTTTAGTGGATTTGTATGAGTGTTTCTTTGATTTGGGCCTTAGTTTCTCAACAATGTCTATTAACCTAGGTGTCATCATGATAACTCTTTCTAAAATAAGGATTTTTGTAATAAAACTTAAAAATACTTGAGTGCACATTGTTAGGGTTTGCACAGAGGATCTCTTGAAAACCTTCTTCTCTTCCTTATCTCTTGCAATCACTTGAAATAATTTGAATGAGATTATATTTGATCAACTAGGGGTTAAATATGCTTCATATCTACCTTAGCTACTCTACATTGAATGCACTCTATTTAAAAGCAACTTTCCACTATTCTAAGGTAACACAAGGACCCATCATCATTCAGTAAACTCATGCAAGGACTGTATTTGATCTAGAAACTTTATAAAATTTCATAATGTCACTAGCCAAACATTTCCAGAGGTTTGGATGTCACCATTAACCTATATGTTGAATACATTGTTGCAAGGTGTGTGCCCTTGGTCTCCTTGTGTTGTGCAACACAATGCTTAGGTTTGTGACATGGCTTAACCGCCTCCTGTGGATTCTATAAGTCTAGTGGTTGTATTGGGCATTAACAAGTCGATCTTTTGGTGCAATGACAACCACACTTGTAACAAGTGGTATTAGAGCTTGGTCACATGTTCAAACCCCTCACTTGCATTGGGGGGGATTGTTGTAAGGTGTGTGCCCTTGGTCTTCTTGTGTTGTGGAGCACAACTCTCAGGTTTGTAACATGGTTTAATTGCCTCATGTGGATTCTATAAATCTAGTGGTTGTATCGGGCATTAACAAGTCGATCTTTTGGTGCAACGACAACCACACTTGTAAACGACAACGATATCTTATACTTCACAGGGGTTTAATTTTTTTTTCAAAATTTACAACTCCCCCTGAATCAATACTTTCTTTTAATTGTCGAAGGATTCCTCTACACTAGACATAGATATAGAACCATCCTTCACCTCATTCTCTTCCTTAATTTTTTGTATCTTATCCATCTCCTTCTTTTTTTGAACCAAATCAACCTTCTTTTGTGAAGCAAAATGTCTCTTATTCATCTTGCAAAACCTTGCAATATGTCTTGATTTATTGCAATTATAGAAAGTGATACTATGTTGTGGAGCATAACCACTTTTGATTTTATCTAAAATAAGTAACCTGGTGACCAAACTTGTTTCATATGTAGTGCAGTAACCATAAAATAAATGAGAAGTCACAACATTGTTATTGCTCATGTAACTATTCATTATCTTACTTCTCCATTGATTAGCCTTATGACCAAATTTATTGCAAGCATAACATTGACGATGATATGGTTGAGAGTTCATAGCATTGTACCTTGGAGGCCTGAATAAGTTCTTACTCATCTTGCTTCTACTTTCAACATCTTTATGACCAACCTTGTTACAAGAATAGCAATTACAAATCAAATATTGAGAGTAGCTGGTTGGAGCAGTTTGTTTAGGAGTTAGCTTTTTTAATTTCTTCTTCTAGTTTTGGAATTGTGTGAAGTTGTTCTTTCCTTCCATCTTCTTAGATTAATCATGTGGTTTTTTATTTTTCCTTTTCACTCTTGCCTTCAACCATATTTATTTTAGAGCTTTCCCCCTTTTCAAAATCAAGACCACCCTTGTCTTTTAGAGGTTTTTGAAATCCAATAATCTCATCAAGCATTTCAGTGCTCAATTTAAATTAAAGTTCTTGTCCATCTAATTATTGGCAACTTCTAATTCTTTCATTAGGGAAACAATATCTTTCTCAAGCTTAGTGAATTTAGTAGACTTTTCATGAAGCTTGGATTCCAAATAGTCAACAATACTCTTGCCTTATTCAACTTGAACTTTTAGGTTGACAATATCATCTTCTGCTTCTTGATCTTGTATTCACATTCTTTTCTTCCTTTAATTAGAGCTTTCAATTTGACAATTTTCTTCTTTGGCTTAGTTAAATTTGATCTTGTATTCATTACTGTATGCCCCTGTAATATCCATGTCTTCATGAGCTGATCAAAGTTCTCCTTCAAGGTCTACTTCACAATTTTTTGGATTGATGTCCTAACCTTTAGATTCTATTGTCTCTATATTTGATTCAAGATAAATTACATCTTTAAGTACTACTTCAGTATCCTTGTGTTCAAGTGCAAGATCTACCTCTTGTGTTAGACTGTTATCTAGGATCCTTTTTTTTATACCAATTGTTGAACACACCAGAATGCTAAGAGTGTGGGTGAATCAACACTTACTAAAACTGAAACCATTCCACTTGTAGATAAAACATTAAATAATATTTTTAAAAGGAATAACTAAAAGTAAAATATGCACCACAATAACATAAGGACACCAAGATTTTTATGTGGAAAACCCAATGAGGGAAAAACCATAGTGAGAGCTATCTCACAATATAAATGAGTAAGTTTTACAATTTTGTTTTAAGGCTCTCTGCCTTAGTAATCTCACTACTCCTTGATGGACTTGATGAGCAAGATAAAAGATAAATTGACCCGTCGAGGAGAATAACTATCTGATAGCAAGATATGTGAAGATTACAATGAAATACATGAACATGAATTGTTATAAAAGATGCATCTGACATATATGGATGTGGAAGTCCTATTTTAACACACTCCATCTTACTGACTTGACACCTCTCACAAATGATTTGTTCTTCTATTTTTATCCTCTACAACTCAAAGCTCCAATTAGGTTGATTCCAAGATGATCTTCTAGATGAAACATGTGACACAACATAGGTCGACTTAAAACATATGCACCATTAAGTAAAATGAGTTGTGGATCAACTCAAGGCATGATAAAGCCAAAAAAACTCACACACCATCCTTCAAAGCAATTATAATAGGTTAGGATCAAACCCCAAATGAAGGAAACAAGACTGTTAGCCCAATCAACATAAATACCACCAAAAGTGCCAACTATACACTTGTATGCTATAGGGGAGAAACCCAAAACAACATGTGAACCAAGATGTGAGAAATGTATAATATCCACAATATCCCTACTACCATCTCCTAAATTAATTAATCGTTAAGTGCTAGCAAAAGAAGAGAAACCTACTAAGCTAATGAGATTAGAGCATCCTAAATTGATTGTGATACTTCAACACTTTGGATATTGCACTATGGCACACCAAATAATCTGAAACTCACATGGATGAACCATTAAGCCTCTCTAATCATATCCCCAAGTTTCCACAAGCATATTTATCCATCTAGAGGAATGTTGAGCATTTTAGTAAACAACTGAGGTACATTATATAGTTCTAGTACAATTTGGAGAACAATCAATTGAACTTTTACTATCCTTTAGTGCCGCTTCTGTCCTTTGGATTGTACCGGTGAGTATGTGCATTTTCTCTTCCGGTGTCTTAATTCCTAGAACAAGAGCCTCAGAAATCTCTTTTCTCAAAGAGATGAGGATATCTAGTTTAGGACCTAGTCTGCATTTTAGTTCCTTTGCCTTAAACTTTATTCTTTCCGTATCTTTTTCAAGTTTTTCAATTTTCTCTTCATAGCCTGTAATTTCATGTTCTACTACCGATATGGAGTCTGATGAACCTATTAAATTATCATCAATATCATTTATTTCCTTTTGAGCTTCGCTGATCTCTTTATCTATATCCTCTGTCAAAATGTTGGTCTTACATGTATCTGTGTACAATTTCTTGAAGTCAAAAATTGTCTTGCCTAGTACCGGTAAAAATGTATCAATATATTCCTTACTCTTCTTTACTGTCTCCTCAAAGAATTTTTCCTTCTCTTTATTCATTTTCTCATTGAAAGTCTCCTCATTTATCTGATCAATTGTTAGTAGGTTGCTAGTTATATACTTAGACAATGTGTCTAATTGGCTTAAAGAATCTTTATTTTCTATGTTACACTTGGGTGTAATCATCTTCAAAATTGGAATGGTATCATCTATTGCCTTATATGCAAGTGCATTGCAATCAGTTATTTTCTTAATTGAATCAAGCAATACCTCTGTTACATTGGTTGGCTGGAATTCTGTCAGTGAAGAACCAGATGATTGACCAACTGCCTTAACAATTTGTAATCCGTCGGTGTGAGGAACCTCTTTGCTTATGGTGACTTCTGGTAGGTTAGTTTGAGTCTACATTTCTACAAGCAAGGGTTTTGGTTTCTCAGCTGATTCTGGTGGCAAAGTCTCTGTCTAAACCTTTACCTCATCCTTCTTCTCTTCTGATTTCTCAGTGTGTACCTCTGTCTGCTTCTCAGAGCTTTCCACTGTCGGTTTCTCTGATTGTGACTCTGTGTTTTCTACTGGTTTCTCTGTGTTTACCTCTGAATTGTCTACTGCCAATATCTCAACAAATTTTTTAGTGTCATCAGTTGCCGGTTGCTTAGTAGATACATCAGTATGTACACCAGTGGTATCTGCCTTTCCTATATCCAGGGAATCAGTTGCTTGTTCAATTTGTTGCTTTGTCCCAATTTCAATATTGCCAACTGTATCCTCAATATTTGTCTCAACTGTAATGTTCTCTACCGGTGGCTTAGTTGCCACATCACTCTTCTCACTTGTTTCCTTATCCACCATAATGTTGACTTCCTGTGTGTCAATATTCATTGTATACAACACTTCTGAATCAGGATTTGTGTCCTCATGTGTTGTCTTCATACTCTCTGTTGTCGGTGGTGTATCAACAGTTTGTGTCAGTGGAGTATCAGAAGAAGGTGGGGGCAAGTTATCTGTTATCTTTATCCTCAAAGGATCACCTACCTTACCTTTACCCTTATCCTTGTCCTTTTGGTAGACTTTGAAAGTCTTTGGTCATTTAAGCTCTTCTTGTTTCTCTTTCTCAACAAAGAATATATCCCACTTGTCTGATGTTTCTTCTGATATTTCATTTACTCTGCCAGCCATTAATGCTACATGTCGGTGACCAGTTGAAAATACTGTCCGATTTGCCTCACTTATTAGTTCATCAATTTCTTCTATTTAATTCAATGGGTGAACTACAAGTAGTTTTTCTATCTTTATTTTCTTATCCAGTTCAACAATTGCTACTCTTCTTGCTTCTAACCTTCTATACAAGTCATTGGGTAAGTCATCTACAACCTCAATCAAAAATTTCTTGTAGATATCCAAGTGTAGGATAACACTGTTTTCTATGCTTTCATTTTCCTCATTTGAAAATGTGTTATACAACTTGCTAATGTTTGATAACTTACCATCTTCAGTTATCTCATGTAGAAGATTGTCAAGTGGAGGGGTAGCTTGTTTTTCTTTCTTCTTCCTTGGTGTCATCTTCTTTGCTGGAGGCCTAACTGCCTGTTGTTTCTGTCTTGTTCTCTTGGGTTCAGGAGAGGGTATCGGTGAGGGTTTTCTTTTTTTTTTTTCCTACCCTTTTAAACTGCCAGTATTTCACTGCCAGAGGAGGTAGCAACCGGTGAAAGATGTGCTTCCGGTTGTAATCCTTCCAAGTCGCTCTCCTTAATACCGGTTTTATTCAATATGTCTTCCTTGATTGCTTTTGCCTGCCTTGTTCCCTTTCTAACTGTTTGTTCAGTTTTCTTTATTCTTTTATGTGATTGAATTTTGCTTTCAATTATTTATGCATTTCCAAATACTTTTTCTGTTGGTTCTTTGGGGGCTTCCAAGAGGGCTTTAGCATAAGTTTCAATTATGTTCTCATCTACCTCATATCCCATTTCTATAACCCAAACTGTCCTTGGGACTACTGCCTCCATCTAGATTTCATCTTTCTTTATTACAAAGCATATCTCCTTTTGATATTTGTCAACTATAGCTTGAGATAGCCTTATCCTAGTTTTCATCCTAGCCTTTAGTGCTTGAAAATGTTCATTTGTGTTCTTCTCTCTGTCATCTCCCATGTTGTTTAGAATATCTAGAAGTTGTTTTCCTACCGGTATGTCAAATCCAAAATCCTTTTTACCTATACTGGGAACTTCCTTGGTGATATATAACAATAAACATACAAGTAAGTTTCCAAATCTGAATGTTTGTTTCTTGTCCCCTTTGATTTTCTTCAGATTCTCTATTAGTTCATCTTTTAACCATTCACATATGTCAATCTTTGCATTGTTGTTTACCATGTCATAGGCACTTTTGATACATAAGCTAGAAACAGAGTTTAATCTATTGGCATGTGTAGCCTTGTATCCAAGAATCGCGCTAATGAATTTTACATTGATATCCTTTACATCGTTTACTCTCAAGGATCTTTTGTCATAGGTTGCATCGGTTAGGGTCATTACAGTGTCATTAGGAACCTTTTTAGTCTTATCAGGCCTGCTACCGGTGGAAGGTAAGCCTGTCACTGCCCTAACTGCTTCTTTTGTTATCTTGTGAATGGAATCCAACCAAAAGAACTCCCCATGTACTTTGCTTAACACAATCCTTATAACATCCTTTGGAAAATCAGGGATACTAAGAATCTCCACAAAACCTAGGGTTTCAACTATCTTATGTTCCGGTTTCACATTTCCATTAACATCACAAATTACTGTTCTATACATGTTCATTATCTCTTCAGCTCCTAGTTCTTCAATATGACAATGTATGTAAATTCTAGGATCCTCAGCATATACAACTCCTTTGGGTATTTTTGAAAATGCTCCTAGGGTATCATATTTCTTTGCAATTTCGAGAATAATTTTGAATACGGGCCTAGGACGCTTGACAACTTCAATTACATAGGGTTTGCAATGAATTCAGGTGCTGAGGAGGAAGCCATTGTTATAAATACCTTAATCTGCCTTTAGGTATGAGTGCTTGGATTATTTGCTTCACTTCTCATTGTGGATGCCTTCGCTCGGGATTTTCGCGCTCTTAAGGAAGTTTGAATGCTCAATGAATGAAAAAGAGCCAAAAAAACTTGCTTTATAATGTCATTTCCTTCAACTACCACATTTAATACCTGTCGGTTAAGTGAAACTTAACACATCTGTCGGTAAAGAAGTAATTCAACTTCTCACCATCAACTGAGGGTAAATTAGCATGTTTTTCAATTTGTTGCCATACCCCCAAAAAGGTTTCTTTTCAGTTAGATGAAGAATCTCCTGCCGGTGGAGTGATACTCTGTTCCACTGGTGAAGGAATAGCTTCACTAACATTCTGATCTGACTTTCTAATCCATTGTTTTGAAAATTCCTGCTTTACCTCTTCAACCTTCTCTTTACCTTTCAAATTGGGTCCTTTGTTATTTGCTGGTGATGCCTTACTTCTACAAAATTTTACAATATGTCCAATCTTGTAACAAGCATAACAAGTCACATTGTTTTTCTAAAAAGCTTTTCCATATCCTATGCCGGTATGTGTTCTGCATTGATTAGATAAGTGTCCAAATATTCCACAAACATAACATCTTACATTCATTCTGCAATTTTCTGAATTATGACCAATTTTGTTGCATTTAGAACATTGACTGGTGGGTGCATTGGTGTTCTGATAGTTTCTAGATCTACAATGATTTGCTTTATGACCACACTTGTTACAGTTAAAGCATTTTCCATTGAATTTGTAAGCATTAGGTCGTCTTACCGGTTTACTGTGATCATGATTGTTTGTAGTACTAGAGCTTTCACCAACTTCAAAGCCAAGGCCATTTGTATCTCCATTAGGTTTCTAATTTTTCAGCATGTTGTCAAGTTCCTCTAAACTTTTCTTGAATTTCTCTTTGTGTTGATTTGCAGCAGCCAACTCATTTTCTAAGATTTCTTTCTGTCTCATGAGTTTAGTTCTGTCATTTTGTGTATGCATCAAATATGTCTTCAACATATCATTTTCATGACCGAGTCTTGTGTTTTCATTTCCAACATCATTTAGTCTTCTAACTAAGTCATCTCCATTCTTCTTTCTATCTTCAATGTCTTTACAAAACCTCATAGTCATATCTTGCATTTCATTCCTCATATTGTTGTTTTATTGTCTCAGTTTGTTCACAAGATCATTAAGAGTTTCTTTTTCACCATCATCACTCTGCATATTCTCATAAAGTTCTCTTCTTTTATTCCTAGCAATAGTGAGATATTCCTGAAGCCCTTGAATGATTTCAAGTGCAGTCTTCAAATCATCTTCAAGTTTCATATTCTTCAACTTCTCTGCATCATAATCTGAAAGAGCTGTTTCCAATTGCTTTCTCAAGTTTTCCATCTCTACCAGTGTCAGAATCTTCCTCAAGCTATTAGGCTTTTGAAAATAGAGGACCAGGCTCTGATACCAATTGTTAGGATTCCCAAAGATACTGAGGGGGGGGGTGTGAATCAGTATCTAATCGATTAGTGGATTTTCTGAACTTATTAAATGAATTGCATTCCAAAACAGTGCACCAGTAAACAAGAATTAATGCAGTAAATAAGAACAGTAAACACAACATAGAAAGCACACCATAACACAATATTTTTTGGCAAGGAAACCCGGTGTGGGAAAAACCTCGGTGGGATTTGTGACCCACAATATTCGCTCACTGCTCAATTACAAAGGAAGTCTCATTGACTTACAAAAGTGGATTATAGAAATCCAAAGTGTTGTACTACTACAAAAAGCATCTGCTATGCCAGATTCAGTACCAGTTTAAGCTCTTGCAATAATCATAAACCTTACATTAATATTCGCTCATCATATCCATCTACCATGTCCTTACTTACACCTTACAAAAAGATCCTACAAGATCTCATACTTATATATGAGTCTTATTTACAATATGCCATGTCGGCTTACAAAAGATATTACAATTAAATGCATTAAGTAATAAACAAAATCATGTCGGCTTAGGGTGCCAGTAATCAATCTTTTCGTTGTCGGTGAACTGTATGCCGATGTAGAGTCTGCCGGTGTCATAAGATTGTAAGGTTGTCATTAATGACAATACCTTCAATCACCTACAATTTCTCATTGGAGTGTGCTTTTGCCAACATTTGTTTCCCCCTTTGTTTGTAGATTTCTTTCCCCTTTTCTACAAAAGTTGATTTTGCCAAAACATATTGCCCCTAAAACGAAAAAAAATTATATGGTTTGAAATTTTATAGTGTATAGTTGTACAACTATATGGTACAATATGAAAGGATAAACAAATAAAAAAGATTAATTTACCATTTTTTCAGTGAACAAATGAAATTTCTTCATTTCTTAGGCCTCCCAGACTTAATAGTGGTGATGATTTGACTCCATGATGCACCATTAGTAGAGCTATGTGTTGAAGCCACTTAGATACAAGAAGGAGATGGAAGCAAAACTACTCGAGAACCCTTTTATTCCCCCCCACTAAGGGAACCATACCATAAAATTGTAGGGGTTCCTCCACCCCATTATAATAGTAAGGGTCATAGAATTGTAGGCCCCGCCACCCAAACTAGCAATAGCCCATAGAATAGCAGGGTTTACGTGAGAGGAATATAATCCCCCACCTGTGGGTGAAATGTTGGAAAAATAATTTGTATACAAGAAATTAAAAAGCTATATTAACTTTGTTAGATACTTTAAACTTAATGTCGACCTTAGATTTACACCAACATACTTCAATATAACCTTGTAATACAATGACATAAAGAAGAACCCCCATATAATCTAGTGTTTATACAAAGTTTTTATAATTCTACAGGTCATGATTTGATGCAAAAAAGAGCGTACTCAACTTTTCAAGACTCGCCAAGATTTGCAATCAATATCTCCCAAAAAGACTAATCAAAGATGTTGGTGTTGGAAATAAGCCACACCTAGACTGATGATGGACTGGTCCAAGAGGGGCCAATAGCTTAGTGGTAGAGCACTCCAGCAACATATGAAAGGTCCTAGGCTCGAGTCCTAGCTGGTCCATGTCTCAACATGGTATCAAAGCCAGGTCCAGGATAGGAGCCCCAATCACATGAGAGGTGTGGCTTAAGGGGGGGTGTTGTTGTTGGAAATAAGCCACACTCAAACCGATGATGGACTGGTCCAAGAGGAGCCAGTAGCTTAGTGGCAGAGCACTCCAACAACATATGGAAGGTCCTAGGTTCGAGTCCTAGCTGGTCCATGTCTCAACAAAAGACACTCAACCTACTTCGATACAATGTAAGATTTGGCTAATGAGATAACCACCCAAAAAATAGAGGCTTATTGGAAAGGACACAAATGAAGATATTAATTTGATAAAAAGAGTATTGTATTGGTATCAGAGAATGTTAATAGAATGAACATATGTAAATAATGAAAAGTATGAGGCTCCCTTGGTTGTATAGACCAAGGTGAGACATAAGACTGCATAAGATTATGAAAAGTGTCTTAATCTTATGATACAAGACATAAAGTGATGAATTTCTTATGTGTACTCTAAGTAAATTTAACTAGATCAATGTTGTTAGGATCAGTGAGTTAAATCAATTAGGTAATACCATTATTCACACCAACAAACTCCACAATCAACAGAGTTAACTCCCGATCCATCATCAATCTTAGCCATCCATTTAATCTTTTAAAATCTAAATTCACATGACTCTCAATTATCATTTCATCGCGAATCTTCAATGTAAAGTAACATTGCCACTTTAATCGTAGAATGATATCATTATGTTAATATTGAGAGCACTTGCATACCATCAAAATCTTAAGCACATCACTTCATATGCTCAAATGAAGTTTTGTAGAAGTAAGATAGATTAGTATATTTAAATAGTTTTGTTTTAACTTTCTTTATGTAGAAAACATGTACGGGAATGCCTCTTGGACAACAAACAAGCTCATAGCTTTGTACAACCAACCTCCATATATATTCAAATCTTTCAACTCCATTAAAAGCCAGTTGTTCTATAAAATTGTACAAAATAATAAAGAACAAAGAAAGTGCTAGCCTTTGCAACATTTTTCCAACTTAGTTTTATGCCCTTCATGCCTTGAAAAGACTATTTCCACTTAAACACTCATAGAGAAAGACAAGGGATGCCATTTCCAATTGTTACTATGTCCCCATGAGACAAAATGACAAAAAACATCAAATTTTCATAAATTGAAGGTTACGTAACTATTGATGCAAAATGAGTTTGTTAATGCAAAAACAAAACTATTAGGGTGAAAATGAAATCTCCCATGTTAAAAATTGATGCTTGGAAATACGTTAGAATGTTTATGAAATTATCTACTATGACAACACACTAAAAAATAATAATTAAACACTTTAATATTATCATATTTCCACAATCCATGCTAATATCTTATAGTTGCTTCTGAATTTGATTGTGTAACTTTTTTTAGCATCAATGTTTCAGATCACACACTCTGATCCATCATCACGATGTTTAGAATACTAGAATATGAAAGATTGTAAGTTGATGATCCAGAAGCAACTAAAATATTAAACGCTTTGTTAAAATATTTCAAACCGTCCCAAAATCATCTTTAACGTTGAAACTAATTATACTAAAAGACATTTTTTAAAAACTTTAATGAATAATAATAGCTTTTATTGCTCATACAAGGCCTATGATCCAATTTATATGTGAAAGAGCTAGTGAGAGAAAAAAAAACTCATAAGATTAAAATATTCTAAATAAATGGAGTGAATTTGCACTAATGAGCAAATTCCCAAGATCCTATAAATTTTCACTAAGGAAAAAAACCCTGTAATCCTAGGGCATATGCTAATATACCTATACTTTTCATTTTTGCAAAGACGATAAAAATAAAAACAAATAAACATGTGATAAGAATAGACACGCAACGGGTTTATTACTCTCGATTTTTCCAGAAGTACTTTCCCAACAGCGCATCTCCAACTATGTAGAGTGGGCCCAAATGGAAATTTTTTTTTCCCAAAAGTGCAAAAGCTATGTGATGACTAGGATTACACGTGTCCGCATTCGACTGAAGGAAGAAGAAGAATATGCGTCTATTCGCTTTCTCTCGTTTTGCGCTTCAAATCTTCTAGACTTTTTCTCAGCCTTAAAAACTCTTTCGTGGCTCAAACTGCTCGCAAAAAGAAAATTATTTCTTGTATAAAAAAATAGAGGCCATTAAAAAGCAAGCTGTTGCAGATCTTCGACACGTGTACAGGCGCCCCGTCGTTGCTAGCCACAAGATTAAAATTTGTTGAATTTTATAAATTGCGACAAAAAAACTCATGGCCAGGCTTTTCCGCTTTCATTCTCTCTCCTCGCTTACGTAAAAGACGAGATAAAGAAATGAGCAGGCCGTATCGGAAATGATCCAAAGAAAATCGGGGCTTTTGTGTAAAAGAAAGAGGGAGAGATAAAGAAACAGAAAAAAATTAACAACAAAGGGGGCTCGGCTGCAGCCTCCTGTGAGTACCCTCGCGTGTTGTTGAAGGAAAATTTGAGGTTTGGAGAGGGGGGGAAGTGGAGATTTTTCGCCACTGGAGGCTGGTGCGTTGTGTGTAGATGTCGGTGGAGTTTCGCGCGGCCTGATTTGGTGGAGTTTGAGCTGCATTTTGAAGATTTGTGTCAGAGTTGCTGTCTTGGAGATTTTTCTCTGTGCAGTGGGAGGAATGATGCTGGACATGATAGCTGGTGTATTTTTCTGTTCGATTTGGTGAGGTTTGAGCTGTATTTCGGCGATTTTTGTGGATGTTACTTTGGTGGAGAAAATTTTCGTTTACAGGGACTGTGATGGTCTTAAAGATGGCGCTGGTGTTTTTTGCGGCTCGATTTGGTGAGGCCTGAGCTGTGTTTCTGGTGTTTGTCGCGAAGTTGAGTTTTGGAGAGTTTTTGCGGTTGAAATGAAGTGAAATCGCTTTGCCAAGTGAGTTGGAGCTCCTCGAGGCAAATTTTGTAGTATTACTTATTGATTTTATTAAATTTCTCGTTTTGCAGAAATTTTCACTTTGTCTTTTGCATTGGAGCATGTTTAGGCAAATTATGCATCTCTTTTTGTGTGGTATTAGTGGGGAAATCTGTGCTTTGAGAGGTCGGCGATGGTCTCTGAGCAGCTTTTTCTCCTGATTGTGAGCATTTTCCTCAAAAAATGGCCCTCTCACGGTTCGATTTTTTCTTGTGATGATGAAATCTTTCAAATTTGAGTCAAGATAGTTCTGAGCCAGATCGAGGGACTTTGCATACAGGCAACCTGCTGAAACTCTGTTTTATTTGTATTTCAAATTTTCGTATTGTATTTGGAGAGGTTAAGAACGTTCCCTCTCCTATTCGGAGCATCGGATTTAGCAAAGCTGGCGGCTTTTTTGCTGATTACTGATTTTGACCTCTAAAAAATTTTTTCATTTACCTTTACTTGGCAATTTTTTTAACTCATGACCACGCGGAGGATAGTTAAGATCATTTTTTCTTATGTTGGTTCGCTGCTTCCTGTTCGTTTTAGGCCTTGCTGCTTTTGATTCTGTTTATTCGCAAGTGGAAGACTGTGGAGCTTGCCTAGCGCTTGTTTCTCCTTTGGACATCTTAAAATAAAGCTGCCTGGGCGTTTAAAGCATGATAGGGGATGCTATGTGCCAGTGCAGAATCCATTACCAGGCAACAAATTGACAGTTAATTTTATCTTTTCTCTGGATCTTGATAGCGTTGTTGTCATTATTTCGAAGAAGGGAGAATATCTTTTGCCTCACTGTACACATCCTTGATGGCTTCTTTTGCTGCAGTAGCGGCTCCACAGGTATTTTGGCTCTTTTTTTCTGTATAAATAGACCTGATTTTCTCTGTCGAAGCTTTTTCAACTGCAAAGTCTGTTTAAATCAACGTTCTGTTTAGAGATTTTAGATTTTTTCTTGTTTCATCTCCGAAAAAACGTTCTAGTAATTTTTTTGTTCACTGCAAATTATTTTAAGTTACTTTTCTGTCTATTTTTTATATTTTTTATCTCTGTTTCCTCTCCACAGTGAGGTTTTGACAAAGCTTTTTCACAGGCAAACTCTGTTCAATTGATATTTCTGTTTAAGAACTTTTGATTGTTTTCTTGTCCCATCTCCAAAATAAGATTTTGTTAAAGCTGTTTTTATTTGTAATCTCGTATGGATTCAATTGTAGTTCGAGTAATTTAGATTTTTTCTTGTTTTCTCTCCAAAGCAAGGATTTGGAATGCTTTTTCATGGCAGAAACTACAAACTCTGTTTCAATCAATTTCTGTTTGAAGATGCAATATTTTTTTGGTTCTAATGTCCTCTCCATAACAAATTATTGGCAAACCTTTTTCGTTTGCCAACTCTGTTCAAATCAATTTTCTGTTTGAAGATTTTAGATTTTCAGTGTGCAAGGCTTTTGTGATGAATCATTTGGCTAAAGTTGTGCTCATGATGTGTTGCTTCCAACTCCTCTAATTCACACTATTCCTATTTAAACCAACAAATTTTCTTTATAAATATACACACGTTGCATAAAAGTACCTTGTTTCCAGTTAAATTTGGAAATAATTTTCACCAATGTAATGAGATTCTAGAGTTTTTAGATTATTCTTTGTTCCAGATTTTTTTTTTCTCTTCACAGGTTGTGATCCTGTTTGTATCGTTTATGGGTAATAGAAAACCATTTTATTTTTTTCATAGGAGGAAGGGGGTAAGGGCCTTGCGGATTGGCAACAAGGTCTTCACAACAATGTTGTTCATTATTCAGAAACAAGCAAATCTCAGTCCGCTCATTTCCAGAATGACGAGATTTCTTCATCAGGAGATGAACTTATGACCAAGGTAAGATCTTGTTTTGTTTTTTCTGGTTATAAAATTGCCTTTTTTTTGAAGTAAAAACTACATAGTGATGTGCATGCTTCTTTCTGAAAATAAACGCATGCAAGACCTCCGACACTATTTGTGGATCCAGAATTATTTTGAGTGAAATGATACAGATTTCGAGATTGAATTTTAATTTTCTTAACTTGATTTAACTCTTAAAATCAAATCTGTTCAAATTGTTTCCAGTTTAAAAAATATTTAGCAGTAATTCAACTCATCTGAAAATTTTTCAACTTTTAATAGAAAAGTAGATAGATGGTTTTAAAAGCTGTAAGGTTCTGTTAAAGCTAATAAACCATTTCGAAAATTAGTACCGATGTTCTAGGTAAAATACCATTTAGAAAAGTAGATAGATGGTTTTTACAATAAGTGTCTGTGCAGCTTGATTTATTTATTAAAGTAATCATGAATGATTTAACAATAAAGTCTGTATTTCATTCTGAAGTAAATTTCATATATTTAAGTTTCTATTGCTAAATTTAAGTTTGATTATAACCTGACAAAAAAAAAATCAAGATTGATGATTTGAATATTGATTTTGTAGGTTTGATGTTTTCAAAATATCATATCATGAATTATACTATGTGAAATCAATTTTTTCATGGTCCTTGCTAATCTCAAGTTTTACAACATATTCAAATGTGTCTAGATTTTGACTACTCTACTTATTTACATTTAGGTGGTGTTTTTGTAGTATGTCAAATTTTAGGATGTTTTTCCAGGATTCAACTGCATAGTTTTTAGTCAATATCTATCATGCTTATGCAAGATGGGTTTTTATGAACCACTACTCATGAAATACAGGTTGATAAAGATTAATTCAAAACCATGCAGCAGAATCCTGATAAAACATCACATATCTTCTTCTTATATGTGTGTGCTGTTGTTTGTTTTATGTGGAAATAGGTAATGATTTTCACAATTGGAAATTTCACTCTATTATTGTTTTGTTCTTGTGCCCACAAATTAGGATTTTCTAAATTTAAAACATTTTTTTACCCTTTTACACTTTCATTTCTCTTGTTTTTATGCAATACCCATGGCATATTCCTGATTCTAACCATATCAGTAAATGTCATGAGTAGTCCAAGTCAAAGCATTGGCTACAAGAGGAGATGAAAACCATTTTTCTGATCATATTCATCTGTGTTATCAAATTTGTCCTCTTATTTAAATGATTCATCTCCAATTTAGTAAAATTCCTTATTTTTAGCTGTTTGCTTATGTATATTTTTGGTTTACTTTCATTCTCTTCTTTATAACACTGTATTTGTACCATACTTTGGAATCGATATGTGCATATTGAATACGCTTTGATTCCAAATCCTTAGGGGCTCTTTCAACGAAGCGCAAGTTGGTTTCAACAATTTTTATCAGTAACCATATTTATAAGACATGATTAAACTGTGGGAATGGATATGTTAAACAACATTTTTGAAAGTTAAACGATCTTTGTGGCTGACAGGTTAGAAAACCCTATACCATAACCAAGCAAAGAGAAAGATGGACAGAAGAAGAGCATCAGAAGTTTTTGGAAGCATTGAAGATGCATGGTCGAGCATGGCGACGAATTGAAGGTGAATACTTCTATGCATGAGTTTTCTACTTTTATATGTACATGTTTTTATAGGAAAAGGCATTTTCATGCATGTTCCATGCACTTTGATGTTTGAACTAAGACCATTTTACTATTTCTCACAGAAGTTCGATTTTTTTGACTGACACTGTCTCATAATACTGTGTAATGTCTTACTCATTTCATTTGAATTGTTTATAGAGCACATTGGTAGCAAGACTGCCGTCCAGATTCGAAGCCATGCACAGAAGTTCTTCTCTAAGGTCCCTACCCTTTTCTACCATCAGTTATACATGGTGCTATGCAATTATCATCTTAATAAATTGTTCTCAAGCTTGTGCATCACAAACTTACACAATAAGGGAGTTGATTGTGCTTGAACAGGAAATTTGTAAATTTTGTATATAATTTGGTGAATAATAGATAATTTCTCAATAAAGTTAAAAGAACTCTGGATGGATTGTTATAATTTATTAATTTAACCATCATCAAATGTCCAAATATCCTCTTTTTTATAAACTTGTTAGCTTGATGTTCGGTATTAGACTGTTGAGAGAGCAACCATATAAATCTTCAAGAGGTTTGTTTTAATATTTTTCATGTTTCTGGCTTATGTATAGATTCAAGAAACCTAGAAGGAGGGTGATCTTTACTTAAGCTCAGAAACTAGGATCTGAGTTGTGGCCTGATTTATATCAGAGCTAGTTCATCCACATGAGTTTTTTTTAATTGATTGTGCATGTGTTATTAATGATTTATAGATAATTGAATTTTTGCAAAAGCTGTGAATAATCAGTAGTGATATCTGTTCCAATACCAGCAATTAATCCCCACTTTTACTGATATACAGGAATAATCATGTACTAATGAAAGAAGACTGAACATTTCATCTCTTTCATTTTGCTGCTTGATGGAAATGAAAAATGATAAGTGATGGTCTTATTGTTTCAACTTTTACACAACTTGATTCTTTGCATTTAGCTTATTTTGAGGACAATTAACTGACTGTTGATGTTTTCTAGTTTCATCTGAAACATTTTTTAGAACTTGTAAATATTCTTAAACTTGATTAAACGTGTAGATGGATTGTTTGTTAATTTTAGCAATCATATTAGCAGTATAGAACAGAAAATCAGAATGCAAAGTAATTCATATGCATAACACACGTACCCTGGGAAAACCTCCCTCTTGGAGGAAAAACCCAGCAACCAAAGATCTCAGATCTGATTAGATTAATGTCAGAAGATAATCAAATACAAATTCGCCCACCTAGGGCATGACAGAATTGACTTATCTGAATCACAAGTTCTGATTTGAACTTGACTGAATCTCCAATCAGATGTAGGGCAGACCTTAGGGCAGATCAGTCTGATATAGTTCGCACAGCAAGAGGATAGCTTCTTGGATCAGAAGTCTGCCGATTTACAAGAATGTGAATTCACTGTCACTTAGAATGTGTTAGCTGACTCTTGGAGAATATTCGCTGACTTCAACATTGAATTCGTTGGCAGAGTGGTATTCGCTGATCAAGTGCACATTATTGTCTATAAAATGGATTACAATCCATTGATTATATAGGAGGTACAAGCATTATATCTTGCCTTAGTCGGCTAAGGACTTTGGCGCCAAAATATAATGCTTTTAGTTTAAGTTACATGAATGGTTTCATGATTCCACACGTTACATTTGTGTTTGCCCTTTGAGTGTTTTATGTGCCTAGGTGGGACCAATCTCCAATGGTCACAAGTTACATTATGGGGTCAGACCCATTTATAACCACAAGTTACATAGGTTAGGACCTAACCAATAACCCTTTACAAATTACACAATAAATTTTAAGGCTGAAGGCCACATCTAAAATTTACCAAGCTAGGTAGGCCCAATCAAGGGATACGACCTAGCTACATTTTCAACACTCCCTCTTAGCTTGGGAGGATCCCTTTGATTAATCAAGTTACATCGTGACCATGCTTCATGGACTCTTTCCACCATGCATTCTCATAGAAGATGAATTCAATATACATCATGTACTTCTTCCATGATATTCATCATGCATACCTGCAAGAAATGAATACACAAATACACATCATGAACTTCTTTCATGATATCCATCATGCACATCCGCAGAGGATGGATTCAAAGAATACAGTCATGGATTCCTTCCATGATATCCATTATGCACACCTGCAATAATTAATACTCAAAGATACATATAACCATACAACATAAATCATGCACAACCGCAAAGGATACATAAGCTTCTTCACAGAGAAGGACAACTTGTCACCTTGCACACCGCAGAGGGTGAACTCACCTTGCACTCCGCAGAGGGTGAGAAATAACCGCCACCTTGCACTCCGCAGAGGGTGGACTCACCTTGCACTCCGTAGAGGGTGAGAGAGAATTGCCACCTTGCACTCCGCAGAGGGTGGACTCACCTTGCACTCCACAGAGGGTGAGCGAGCACTGCCACCTTGCACTCCACAGAGGGTGGATGATACACCCAGTGTATCATGGTTAGTATCATCATAAAAAAAAACATTTTGCAATAGACAAGGAATATTAGATATATATTATCAATTCCAAAAGGAAATAACTTTGCTATAATCAAGTAGAGATCATACATTAGACATATTCTTATTAAATCCATCATTAGAGCTGAAACACAAAGTTTAGAAAACCAGCAATAAGATTTACTGAAATAAGGTATTTTGACAGTATCATGAGACTCCCTCTAAAACCCTATCTAGATGATAAATCCACAACAAATTTCCTGACTTAAAGTTGGAATCAATCTAAAATAGAATTTATCAATTTGTATCCTTAATAAAGAGAAGGTTTGAAAGTTTGAGTAGACTTTCAAATCTAGATCCGATGGCATGAGCTGAAGTGGGCCTTCTTGGATCATGCTTGAGGACCTGAAAATTTTCCTTCTAGAACAGCTGTAAGGGTTAGTTTCCAATACATCATTACTGAAATAAAACAACAAGATCAGAAGTTTTAACTTAGGAATGGATCACAAACCAATAGATCAAAAGAGGAAATCTTCACGATTGTGGGGATTTGATACTTCATTTATGTTTGCATCTTCTTGTTTGTCCTAAATTTGACAGTCCCTTGCAAAGTGGCCAAGTTTGTTGCATCGGAAGCATCGGATGTGAGATAAGTCTCTTGGTCTCTTCCTTGAATGAGGGGTAGAAGAGCTGAAATCTCTATTTCTCTTGAGATCATTCTTCTTCCAATGGCTGCCTTCCTTCTTAGCCAAGAGGACCTCACTTTCATCCTCAGGTTCTTTAGCATTCTTGCCAACATATTCAGCAAGATCATTCAATGCCATCATTTTCCTGACCTTCCAAGAGGAGTAATTTGTGAAACCTTCCAACCTATCTTCAGCCCTGATATAAGAAGCCATGAGGACTAAACCTTTCAACAACAGGTTAGATATGAGCACAAATCTGATCACAACCTCTATACGAACCTAGAGCTCTGATACCATGTTAATTTTAGCAATCAGATTAGTAGTATAGAACAGAAAATCAGAATGCAAAGTAATTCATATGCATAACACACATGTACCCTGGGAAAACCTCCCTCTTGGAGGAAAAACCCAGCAACCAAAGATCTCAGATCTGATTAGATTAATGTCAGAAGATAATCAAATACAAATTCGCCCACCTAGGGCATGACAGAATTGACTTATCTGAATCACAAGTTCTGATTTGAACTTGACTGAATCTCCAATCAGATGTAGGGCAGACCTTAGGGCAGATCAGTCTGATATAGTTCACACAGCAAGAGGATAGCTTCTTGGATCAGAAGTCTGCCGATTTACAAGAATGTGAATTCGCTGTCACTCAGAATGTGTTAGCTGACTCTTGGAGAATATTCGCTGACTTCAACATTGAATTTGCTGGCAGAGTGGTATTCGCTGATCAAGTGCACATTATTGTCTATAAAATGGATTACAATCCATTGATTATATAGGAGGTACAAGCATTATATCCTGCCTTAGTCAGCTAAGGACTTTGGTGCCAAAATATAATGCTTTTAGTTTAAGTTACATGAATGGGTCCATGCTTCCACACGTTACATTTGTGTTTGCCCTTTGAGTGTTTTATGTGCCTAGGCGGGACCAATCTCCAATGGTCACAAGTTACATTATGGGGTCAGACCTATTTATAACCACAAGTTACATAGGTTAGGACCTAACCAATAACCTTTTACAAATTACACAATAAATTTTAAGGCCGAAGGCCACATCTAAAATTTACCAAGCTAGGTCCGCCCAATCAAGGGATACGACCTAGCTACATTTTCAACTTCTATCAACTTTGTAAAAACCAATTTCCAAATTACTTGTCAAACCGCCTTTATGAAAATTCACAATCCATTGGAAGTTGATTCTGTTGATGATTTGCAGTGGAAGTTTAAGTATCATCACGATTTTGTTGGTCTTTAATTGAAAACCATAGATGCTATATTGTGCTTTACACAGTGGTTTCAATCTAAAATTGAAGTAATATGAACACCTGTACCGATATATTAATTTCTAAGCAAGCAACTTTTCCTATAAGCTATACTTATTACTGCGTAAATAATTCTCCACAATTTTTAGCCACTATTTTTTAAACTTATTTTTATTTGTATCCAGAGAAAGCTATATTTAGGAGTCCTTTGTGATCCTACAAACCACCTATTCATGCAAATGCAGTGGACTACAAAGATGAGTCCTTTGTGATCCTACAAACCACCTATTCATGCAATTGCAGTGGACTACAAAGATGGGTGATCTTTATTAATTCTTAGATCGTTGTCAACCTCTAAGTTTATGCCAAATTTTAAGAAATTAAGTGTAAACTTTGAGACTTTATGCATGTCTTTTCAGCCCCTGATTGATCAGAGTAATTAACTGAGAATGTCATTTCAATGGTTTCTTGTCTTAAAACTGTTTGACTCGAATGCCATTTCTGTCCAGTATTATTATTATAATGTTTTCTATATATATATAGTTTGTGATGGTTCATGTTCTAGATATTCCTGTAAAGCTCTTCATTGTTGATACTGTGAGTGTGAACAAAGTTCATGATGAGTTTAGTCATATGCATTGCATATCAGGTAAGAATCTCTAATAAATGGACTGACATTACCCAAGCATGCAAAAGCTCACAGTTCCAGACTTTTGACATTAGAAATATGAACTCCTTTTCTGAATTTAAGAGTTTCTTCCTGTTATCTTCTGCTTGTGGAAGTGATAATTGGCTGGAATTCATCTTTTACTATGAACATAACATGTTCTCAGGTAATACTGATTTTTAATTGTGATATGTATATAGGCAGGCATTTAGGGAATGCATCTGGATTCTATTTTGGGGGTTTTTGCTGTTCTAGCAGTATATGAGGCGATAATCAAGCCAAATGATGCCGATTATGTATAGAAAATCTGGTCTTATTTGTTAAGAAAGAAAAGATGTCAGCTTCCTCATCAATTTATGTCCTTTCATGTTTTTGTTTTGGCAGACCACAATATATTGTACCTACTCCTCTCGTGGATCATTGCTGGCTGAGAAATATATTCTTTGATGCTTCCTGACTATCCTTTGTATTCTGTCAAGTTTCTTCTGGTATCTGACATGAACATGTAAGAACATAACTTGGTCACGTGTCATAGAATACGCTTCTGAGAATTCTGACATTACCTAAGTAATTAGTTTTTCGATATTTGCTGAATGAACTTATATGTCAAATAAGTAAAAATGTGTAAAATGAATAGCAAAATCAATATTCGCTATTTGTATTGCATACCTGCACTCTAAAGAGGTCAAAGTTTACATCAAATACAATGGAAGCTTCAAAGTAGTCTCGACATTGATGATATATGACTGCTTCCCCAAGAATTTAGACTTGCAGTCACTTCAACAATCAAAATATTCTTCATTGTATAGTTTATCAATGAATTTTTCAAGCTTTTCATGATTTCTTCTACCTTATCCATCCATTAGTAATCGAGAAATGATATATTCTGCAGTTATTTTGTTCTCAAATTTATGATTAGGAAGTCAAACCGCCAAAAACCCTAGGTCACTTTCATTCAAAATTGTGTTTTTGCAAGGTCAAGTTCATGCCAGTATTCTATTATTCAATCACTAAATTCTCTTTATGCATGGGGAATCTTTAGCCTTTAACTTGAGCTCAACTATGCTTTGTGTGCTATAAATTCATAGAAAAAAAAAAACCAACCAATGTTACTGGACTAAAATTTGCATAGGATTGGTTATTTCTCAAATTCTTCTCAATGAATATTCTTTAAGTGAATTCTTCTTAACTGACTGGAAAAGTAAACCTGAACAACTTGTAATTCTAAGAATGGAAAAGTAAACCTGAACAACTTGTAATTCTAAGAATGTAAACATTTTTAGAATATTACAACAAAATATATCGAGCATCCTCATTGATGCAATGCAATTGCAAAATCAATGTTTAATGTTTATAGCAACATCATCTTTTGTTGAATGCTTTGAGAAACACACCTTGGAGAGGATGAATCTCCTTGTGCAAATTGTCCTTCAACTTCAAAATGTTCTGTCATTCTCTTGGGACTTGCTCTTGCCCTCATGCTGATTGTTTCACAAATCTTTCAGATGAACCACACTATGGCCAGAATGGATCCTTAGTGGATGATCTGAAATTTGATCAACTTAAACAGTGAGCCAAGGCTGTTTCTGCCAGAGTTACAATTCAATGGGAGCACTAAACAGCAGCTTTTGAAGTCCTGCCAAAGACCTAAGAGGCTGGACAGTTTACTCAATCAATGCTGCTTCAATTCAAACTCATCAAACTGCTATTCATAAATGTGCTTAATTCTTTTGTAATTATTAGTGGTGAATACATCTATATTCTATGTAATGATATTCTGTATCTGTGAAGCGTGAATCTCTGTGCTGGATGATACTTTTGTTCTGTGTACTTCAGTAAGTGAATATTGAAGACTTTTTTTAATGGATAAACTATTGAATTTTATATTGTTTTTTTAACTAGTTAGAGTACAAACGTCACTAGTCCTTCCAAAGAAATTCACAGTTGCTAGCATCATTTATTTAAAGCTGCTATAATGAAGTAAGTCTTGCTTCAAAAAATAGGAAAAAATTGATGAATTTTATTTGAAAGCATGGTCTTATATATTTAGCTGTGTGCAGTATGCTTTGGATTATCAAAGTAATGGGTGCCATGAAATGCTAAAAATTGAAAGGATTAACCAGAAAAAGGTCTTGAAAAATGCATTTAAATATAAATTTCAGTTCGATTTTGTAGGGATAGGCTGCAGATATGAATGCTAACATCTAATTTTAAGCTTAAAACAATCATGCAACTGGTTCTTCTTTGTGAGAAACTTGCTTAATGCCCATGAGCTCAAGTCACAGATGATACTTGATGGGGGGCCAGGGGATAAGATTAAGTTGGTCGATTCTAAGACTTCAGAACTATACCTCGATTTCATATTTGCAGTTTCCACTAATGGTCATCAATTCCCATTCTTAAAGTATTCATAAAAGATGTACCAATTATTTTAGTCAAAAGTAGAAGTCTCCTACAGAACATCCCAACAATTAACATTTCTCATGTTTGAAACTGTCTTAGAAGAAAGAAGCGTAAATCATAAGAGAAGTCCTTCCAATACAAACTCATCATTTTATCATATGACATAGATACAGTCAACTGCATATGATTTTAACTAGTTACATTTACTGCTTAATGATGACTTGTTTATTTATATAAGATCAATCATGGGTGTCACAAGGGCATTTTCTGGTCTCTGGAATTTTATAGATGAGGTTGTCTACTTCAAAATTTCCATTTATATAACTTATGCCTGAAGAAGGCTATTTTATGTCTGAATGAGTAATGCCATTCTCCTTATGCCTTTAATATTTATTTTCAACTCATATTCAGTGGAAATAGTGGATGTGAGTTGTGATGTATGTGATAAAAGGAATTTTATTTCTTACATATATTTCATAAGCCCTTAAGAATGTTAGCATTTCTTGACACATTTTGCAGTTGGAACGGGAAGCTTCAGCGAGAGGTGCAACTGTAAGCAAAGCACAGGATATCAGCATTCCTCCCCCACGACCTAAAAGGAAGCCAAGTCATCCATATCCTCGCAAGGCAGGCAGTATCATTCAAAGTGGCTCATCAGCAAATGAAGAGGAGAATAGGCTTTCTTCTACTTCTGATAAATTATCAGTAGGACTTAACCTATGTGGAACAACTCGCAAGGTACATGATCGAACTATGTAGAATTTAATATTTTTGGAATTGTTTCTGATCTTATGAACAACCTTGTGTCAGTTATTTTAGCACCTCATCAGTAGCTATTCATTGATTAGGCAACTTGTGGTCCTTTTCCCATATGGGTCCTCGAGTATTGCCATATGATATTTTTCAGTCTTTTCACTCATGCAATGATATCAAGAGGCCTCATTTTATTTTTTTGGTGGATTTTCAGAATGCAGCATTTGCTCCATACAATGCAAGGCCAAGTCCACTTCAAAGAAAGGGAAATATTAATATGCAGGACACAAAAATGGATTCTTCGAGTACAAATAGTTCTCCATCAAGCCTCAAGCTGTTTGGCCAGACTGTTGTAGTTCCAATTAATGAGTCAGGTTTAGATGCTAATGCTAATGGAGTTTTTTGTGAATTTAGCTCCCTTAAGCAAGAGATTACCCCATTTGAGGGTCAAAGTACCGAGTATTCAAAGCTGGAAAAAGGTAGAGCATCTCCACAAACATGCAATCTGAAGTCTCAAACAAAACTAGTGAAGTCTGGAAATGCCTCGATAGTAACATCCAATTTCCCTTCCATAGAATCTGGTGCCAGTCCCCAGGAAGGTAGTGGCGAGTCCAATACAAATTCACCATGCTTGGAAAATCATACGGGCCAGCAAGATTCAGATGAACAGTTGTCAAGTGAACTGGACAACAGCTCAAACTATCTTTCTAGAAAACTTCAATCTTCTGTCCCTGTGCCAGGTTATCCAAGGCATGTCCCAGTACAGCATGTTGAGACGGGCAACCCTGATAATGTTCACGACTCCATCAAATGCAAACCAAATGCATCTTCTCTGGCTCATGAATTTGCAGCAATGAGTATGCTGAATACCAATGGTTCATCACCCAACTTGACTGGGCAGATGCAGACTGACATTCAAAATCCCTTACAAGCTAACTTTTTGCTTCCTTTTCCTGGTATGCCAGGTCCATTCAATCCAGCATACAACAATTTTGAAAGTTTTGGATGTGTCCCTGGATTCATTGCTCCTGGATCTGCTCCAAATGGTCCACTCCCACCATGGCATCATCCCCCATCAGCAGCCCTGCATCACCCAGCATATGCTGCTGCAACACTGGCAGCTGCCAGATATTGGCCTGGGTTGGTGTCAGGAGTCTCTAGTGCAACAATGGGAGATCCACAGCTTTCAAGTTCAGGGATGAATGCGCATGCTCTTTGTGACGAGACAAGTGCAGCGGCAGCAGTTACAGCAGCAACAGTTGCGGCTGCATCAGCCTGGTGGACCTTACATGGTGCCATTCCGCCTCCTTTTCTCCATCCTGGTATATATGCTCCTTTTGTAGCAGCGATGGCTGCAGAAGCTGCTGCTGTTGCAGCTGCAGCAGCAGCTTCAGGAAATTCTTCACCTGGATGCAAGAATGAAACCGTAACAGAAGCAAGAAAGCAAGACCAAATTGCTACAATGAAAGGAGGAGACAAGATGCTAGATTCAATGCCCAACAATCCTTGTTCTAAAACTGAGAGAAAAGTATCCATGCAGCAGTTGGATGCTGGCAATACAGGTTTGTCGTGTCCCAAGTCCGGACGCATGGATAGTTTGCCGCAAAATTCACCATCGGGATCAGAGCAGAATGCAGTTAGCTGTATGGAAGAATCATGTGATGCAGAAATGCATAGAGAAAAGCAAACTTTTAACCTCGAAGAAAAGGATCATATTGCGCACTGTACTAACTCACCTGTAGGAGAAAATACAACAAACAAGAAGTTTGTAAAAGAAAGGTCATCAAGTGGTTCAAATACTCCTTCAAGTGCAGAGCCTGAAACAGATGCCTGTTTGGAGGCTAACATCGAAATGGTCAAAGGAAATAATGAAGGGGACTTTGAATTAAATGGGGCTGGAAATTGCACTTCCGAAGCAGGAATAGAAGATACATTGACAAAGGTTGGAGGTTGCACCTACCCTCAAATTCTGGGCAAGACTGAAAAAGAGAGAAACAATTCACTAACAGTGCAGGATGAGAAAATGGATGATATTAAAAAACATATTCCCAAAGAAAGATACCAGAGTCATGGAGGAGACACAGCAAGTCGTCGATCCAAGTCAGGAGCTCATCTCAGTGATACATGGAAAGAAGTTTCTGAAGAGGTGGTTCTCCTTAATGCAGCATTATTTTTATAACAAATTTGAAATAATCTGTAGGCTTTACTTGAAACAACTGTCCTCTAGAGTCTATTTTTAATTGTTTTGCAGATTTAAGATGTATTTAAGGCTTTGAGTGAATCATTTATTCACATTTCAACTAGACTTATTGGAGTAATATTTATTATAATGCTTTTCTGTGTTTGTTTGCTCACTACAAGCGTTTTCTTTGGTATTTGGTTTCCAGGGCCGCATTGCATTCCGAGCTTTGTTTTCCCGAGACATTTTACCTCAGAGCTTTTCCCCTCCTCAAAGTACCAGGCTGCAAGACAAAATTCCAAAATCTGGTGAGGAATCTTTGTGCACTATTACAAAGCAAAATGCAATTACATCATCTCCAGATGGAACGCAGATTGATAACCAAAGTATCTTGTTAAATGAGAGCCAAGTAAACAATTCTGATACCCAGGCAAAAGATGATAATGCTCAAGAAATGCCTTCAAACACTGTTGCTTCACTTGCTCGAGAAACGAAGTTACAGGACTCAGAAGCTACAGTCAGCGACCAGTCATTAGAAGAATGTGGGAACTGCGGAAGAAGCTCATCGCCAAATGAAAATGCAGCTGTTGATATGCAACCGACTAAATCATCGGTTCTCTCAAGTTTTGGAAATTTCAGGTCTGGTCGAGGTTTTGTACCATACCAGCGGTGTTCCATTGAAGCAAAGAAGAGTAGGTTACATGCACGGCCTGCACAAAACAGTCTAGAAGGCGTAAGAGAACAAAAAAGAATTTGCCTGGAGCAAGAAGTGAAACAGAGGTAGGTGAATATAAATTCTCTTTAGTGGCTTGCTTAAAAATATCCGTTGGGTTGAAGTAGGTGCCCTTGAGAATTTAGCCTGCTTGGAATAAATGCGTATCCATCCCCAACTATTATTCTGGAGGTTGTAGAGATTTAACGCGTGCAGCAAGCAGGACACACCTTTCTGTTGTCCCATTTTCTCAATCTCCAGCTGTACACAATTTGTCAGCATCTGATCAGTGACCAAGCTCCAGCATGCCATTGTAATTGGTTGGCAATGGATATTGTGTCACTTGTAAAGGCTTGAACTTTGCAAGCTCATTTCAATATGTATTTCAAGCCCAGCCTGGGTACGTATATCACAGGGCATGGAAAATATACAGGAAGCCATGACGCCAAGAAATACAAGTATCAAATTTAAAGTGGAGATCAAGCTGTAAGGGGATAGGAATTTTGTATGAATTGTCAAGACTGGTGGATTCATTAATTTTTATATGGAAATCAAAGTGTATATGTAGAGAGGTCATGGGCACGAGCAATTCCCTATAAATGACATCATCCTTTCGCAAATACAAGGATGACGTGTTTCTGTAATTGTACAAGTAAAACATTTCCATGATATACATTTTTGAATTTCCTGTAATGTTGCATTTTGGTTATGTTCCCATTTAGCTGATAGGCTATTATAGGTTTAGGTGGGGAACCCACTTGATTTGTCTGACGCCAGAATCTTTTCCTGCCGGATTCTGGTGAACAACCAATATTCCCGTTTAAAATCAAACTCCCAAATCTGGTAGACAATTAATATGATCGACTGTTTGAGGGTTTCTTTTTTTCCCATGACTCTGAGAGCTGCAAGCTGTCTGAGGGAAAGAATGCTACCTAGCAGTTCGTGAATGTGGTGGGTATCAGCACAAGCTTGTAGAGTTCGAGAGCGTTCATTGCAGTTTCACATAATAAATGATGGTGTGAGTAATGAAACCCGCCTGCCAGAGCCGCCCATGGATGGCATCTGCATGCTCCTTGAGCGTGGTCTCTCCAACCAATGCCGCCGCCCTCCATTTTTCCCAGTCGCCTCCCTGTGCCTGAAAGCAGAAAAGAACCAAAAAGATAATTGGGGCAATGCATAGAAAATAATTGTCCAACTAAGTTTAATAAAATGCATTATATATATATGTTTATGTTTGACTGAGATTGTATTAATTATGGATAGACAATCTAGGGTTGAGGAAAAGAATAAATAAAGATGTCAAAGAAATAAAAATAAAACAAAAGGGATTACGGGAAGAGTAGTCACAGTTTCAATAGCAGTCATAGTGAAAACATTATTAATAAATTTGTTTTGTATCAATAGCGATCATTTTTTGTTCATAAGTGGCTCATTTGTGCACCACTATTGGAACATTTGTGCAAAACTACTGGGACATTTGTCCACAAGTATGGCGATTTTGAGTGGACGGTTACTGGAACATCTTTAGTTAGGTATCGGGCGACACTTTGAAATGTGTATTTTTTGACCTTTGTGCGCATAACTATTTCCACAACGTGCATCATTGCTACCCAAAAGCCATATCAATAGTTTTAAGCAGTTAAGTCGCATACAAAGACAACCCAAAAAAAAAATTCAAAATCCGATGTATTGTTTAGGATCTGTGGGTGTGCGAAGTTAGGTATGATGGTGTGCGAAGTTAGGTATGATGGCTACTGGTGCTCTTCCCCTAACAAAAACTTAAAAAAAGAAAAGAAATCACGTGAGCTTATTAGTATTGCACATGTGACGAAGCATACACTTGCACCTAGTTGTAAATATCATATATCTATGTATAGCAAAGTAAATGAAAAAAAAACAGTTCTTTTTGCCTTAGAAAAAACGATGTTAAATAAAGTCATCCTTCTGGTCAAATAGACATTTTATTTGGTATTATAGGGGATAAGGCTTGATATGTGCGCACCCTATGTTGACGGGTCCATGTGGATTGCTACGTGGATCCTTAACCCAATTTTTTCTTTGGCTCACACAGGAAGACTACTTTTTATTAATAAAAAAATGTTTTTGGGTCATTTGGATGTCATTTGCCATGTGTATGTTGGTGTATGGTTCAAGGTGTCCATTTTTTTGCCAAATTGGTGCAGTGATTGAAACGTGGTTGGGTCCACACCTACTAGGTGCATGGCGCAACATTTGAAGTGGACAATGTGGTCACATGGGAGACCTCCAACTTACCACACTATATATTCAACATGCTCGCATTTAACTCATGTAGTTACACTACACTCTGCCACCTTCCCAGATTTATTGTGCATCCCTTCCCCTTACTTCCACCTTACATCACACAAATCTTGAGCTATTTAGCATTCATTTCACTTGCATTTTCTCCTAAAAATCTAACATTGTTTTTCCTTCGTTGCCGCCTTTTTTGGAGTCTTCGATACGTTAGGGTCCCAAGCGTATTTGCTTGTTGTCTTTGCAACTTTGTTCATCTTCCACAACATGCTCACAACCGACACCAGTCTCCCTTTGACTTTAGCAATGGCTACACCTTGGTTCGCGGAGACAACCGCTCCGTTTCGTCATCTGCAGTTAAATGCCAACGGTTTAAACCTATCCCATTGCATTTAGTTCCCTTCTCGATGATTATCTTTTGGAATTTCAGTACTAACATTTGCTTCTCTTTTTGGTGGTTATTGTTTCAATTTTTAGTGGTTGCATTCACTTCCTTCTTATTGGTATTGTTTCGAAGTTCAATTTGAAGATTTAAAATGCTTTGAGGCTTGGTTTCTGCTTGGTTTTTTTGAAGTAGCCTTTACTTCCCACCTTGCACCCTTGCAGGTTTGGACCCGCATGTCATTTTGGTATCGACCACACGTAAGAAAATGCCTTGACCATTTCTCGTTCGACCCAAGAGAGTTTCAACACTCATAAAGGCCATCAATTCACTTATTTGTTTGGTTGTTCTTGTTTTCTGAAAGATTTTTTTGGTTAATCTTTGGATTGCTTGATGCTTGATTGTTAGGGTTTCTACGGTGGCTTTAGATGTTTATTCTAGAGTTAATGATATGGGTGTTTATGAACACTACAAAATCCGTGTTTATAAACACATTACATTATTAAGGAAATATTTGATCTTCTATTGAGTTATCACTATCAATACATTTTGGATTTATGTGGCAAAATTTGTTGAAATGAGTTTATTATTAAATTAAATGTATTGGGCTTTTTTTACGATTGCTTACATAATTACCAAAACCAACAATATTGTAACTTTTCATACAGATGTTAATTATAATGTTGTTGCTTTTGGTAATTATATATGTTAAACTTGGCAATTATGTAAGTTCGTATGTGAGTCTATATGAGTTAACTGTTCAAGAATGGTGGTGTAAATTATGTCTCATAATTACACTTAAGCTAACTTAGGATAATGCATTCATTGTAGTTGGCATATGAGACACTTAGGGAAGTGTACATCTAGGGAAGATGGTTGTAGGAGAAATTCCACCTTTTGTGGAGATATCTTATTGTCACATTCCACCTTCGATGGGTGATCCACCTATAGTGGAATATTCTATTATTTCACCTACCTACCCCAACTTACCCTTGTATCTCATTGGGCCACATACCATAATTGTGTGCTCTTATTCCTCTATGGTCTTGTCTTTATAAGCAAATTCATCTCCATTGTATGGTTTATCTAGTTGATCATTTTTTACATCTTGATGAGAATATAGTTTGTTCTTGTCTATCTTTTTCTCTCGTGTTGTGTTATTCATTGGGTTCTATATCTTGGTTATTATTGGCAAATTCTTACATGGTATTAGAGTCATTGGGTAGTCATTTTGGAGAGATCTTGGTGCATTTGAGATTCAAAGAAGAGTCAATTGGGAGTGTCCTACACCAAATTTGACATCACCATTGATTCTGGAAGGCTGTTTCCATAAATTGACTATAAATTTGCCTATATTCGACAAAAGTCATTCTGGGGCATTAGGGAATTTTTTTTGCCTCTTAGACAGTATGGTACAAATTTAAAAAAAAAAAAAAAATCTGTGAAATTTTTAAATGCTCATATTTTATTTTGCAATTTTTAATATATTACATTGTAAAAAAAAAAAATCAATTTTTTGTTTTGGGGGTCCTGTGACACACCTCCATGTACCTTCTTCATGCAGTACTTTGCAGGTTTTGGTCGTCACCCATACTTGCCCTTGTTCTTCTTGCATCGGTCTCTACTTCTTGGTTGCTGCTACATTGCTTGCCGATATCTACTTCCTGACCATCCATTGGCTTTTGCCTTCCCATCGCCCCGACTCGCTTTGCTTCTTGCTGCAACACCTACGCTACTCCTACCGACATTTTTCACCACCTTCGCACCCTTGCTCAATGTTGCAACTACCCGTGTCTCTTGCTACCTTTGCGCCCTTGCTCACTACTTTGATTGCTCGTCTCTCAATACCTTCATGCCACCCTTGAGCCACCTTTGGGCCGTTGCCAGCTTCGACCGTCATGCGGCCTATTTTTTACACTGGAAGTGCCACATGGCACAGTTTGATTCGTTGCCTTTTGCCTAGTTAGAGCACAATCATCAATCCATACGCTTTGTCATCGACCACGTCAATGCCCAGTAGGCGCTGTGTCAACATGCCACGTAACCAGTCCATACTGCCACATGGCTGCCCAATCATCCTTCCATGTCATCAACTGTACAATGCACAATCAACATTCCATACCTACCACATTGGATAAGTATGATCTAGTCAGCAATGACACACCATCATCCATATGGACATGTCTGTAGCCCAGTTAGCTTGCCACACAAGTAGTCCGTACTACCACGCTAGCTGCCACCTCGGTGACTGTACACTGCAACGTCAACAGTCCATATAATACAGACTGCCACACATGATTTTCTATGATGGTCATACAATCATCAAATTTAAGCCCATCATTTGTTGACATCAGTACTACATCAACAACTTTTTGAAATTTTTTGACCCCTTACCATTTGAGTTTTTCGTTTTTGCAGTCCAACTTCGAAGGCTCATAACTTGGTCATTTTGAGGCTTTTTTCAGTGCATTTTTTTTATTTGGGCTAATTTTTCATGTTCTCCACAATGGTGTGGTTAGTTTTTGCTTTTGGTGCACAATTTTTTTTATTTTAATTTTTTAGTTTTTCACAATTGTACCTATCCAATTATCGATTTTGCAACTTCTCGAGCTCCATTAAGGCTCATACAAGCTCCTTTTTAGGTGTCGTTTTTTTGAAAGTGCATAATTTTTCGTCTACTTTCATGTGGTGCTCTCAAATTTTCACCATTTTGAGTAGAGATATCGCTTTCAAATTTGGTCTTTTTTGGCCTTCCAAATCATCATTTTGTGGGGGGGGGGGGGAGGGGTGTTCTTTGATTGAGTGAATTTGGGGGGGTGTCTTGTGTGATTGTGCCTCTCTATCTTTTTCACTTTCATTTTGTTGCTATGGGTTCTCCTAAATTTCAACTTCTAACTCCACATAATCATGCATGATGGAAAATTAAAGCATGGAGTAAATAATGGAAAAATGACCCATTCATTACATAAATGGAACAATAACAACACCAATGGATCCTAAAGTTGATCCATATACTCAATTGGAATGCATCACTAAAAATTCTATGGCTCTTGGAATTTTGAGAAAGTATGTATAAAATGACCTCATCTTTCACATTGAGAAATGCATTACAGTTAAAGAGGCTTGGGATATATATGGCAAATTGTATGGTCAATTTGATCTTAGATTAGGGGTTACAAACTTGACAATGAACTCACAATATTGGATCCCAAGGATTTTGATATGATCCAAGATTATGTCATCAAAGCAACTAAGCTAAGAGAAAAGCTTAAGTATTGTGGTATTGACAAGAAGGATGCACAATTGGTTTTGTTAGACAAGCTTCCATGAGAGTATGCAGCCTTTGTTTCTAGCTTCCACACCCATCGGTTTACTTCAGGTGCCTCATTCACTCCACCATCATTTGATGCATTCACGAAGATGTTGATACTTGAGCAACCAAAGTTGATCAAAATGGGGATTCTCAAGTCTTCAAAGTCAAAAGCTTTGGTGGCCAAGGGAATCAAAGGAATAAAAGAAAAGGCAAGAACCAAAAGCAGATTAAGCCAAAGCCATAACAAGATAGAGCACACTCATCCTCTCCACAATAAGGCAATTCTTCATCCTTTTCTAAGAAGGGAAATACACCTACGAAGGAGAGACCAACTTGTTCATATTGCAAGAAATTTGGTCATGATGAGCATCATTGCTACTCAAAGCAAATTGATGAGTTGACAAACATCATAAAGAAGAACAACGCCAATTTGCCATCCACCTACAAGAAGGAATCATCTCCTCCACTTCTTCACAATCAAAGGGAAAAGGGCAAGCATTTGTGGCTAAAACAAGTTCCTCACAACAGTGGATACTTGACTTGGGCGCTTCACATCACATGGGTTCTACAAAGGAGTAGTTTTCCTCATTGGAACCATCTCAGGCACCTCACATTTTCATTGTTGATGATACACAAGTGGAAGTTGAAGGGAAGGGATCAGTTGCCATGGATGATGGAACTTTGAGAATGTTCTCTATGTTCCTAACTTGACCACCAACCTCCTTTCTATCTACCAAATCACCCACTATGAAAATGGGAAGAAAGTTGAGTTTACACCTGATTCAGTTGTGGCAAAAGAGCTTGAGAATGATGCCTTGGTAGCAATGGGACAAACCAATCACAACTCATGACTTTATTCATTCTCCCACTTTGTTCTTTGATCTCCTTCTATGGCCTTGCTCACTCATTCAAATTCAAAAAGTAAGCTATGACATGAGTGGTTTGGTCACCTTAACTATTGCTATCTTCAACAAGTTATCTCTAAGGACATGGCCATAGGTCTACCTCAAATCAATTTTTTTGAGGGTGTATGTTTAGGGTGTTCAGTGGGCAAGCATCTCGAAGAGAAGTTTGATAAGGGGAAATCTTGGAGAGCTTTGGAAGTTCTTCAATTGGTTCACACCAATATGGCAGGGAGATTTCTAGTGCGTTCATTTAGCAAGGCCCACTATGTCCCCACTTTCATTGATGACTACTCCCACTTCACTTGGGTCTACTTTCTTGTTCACAAGAGCGAAGTGTTTAACGAATTTCTAGCCTTCAAGCCTCATGTTGAGAAGCAATTAGGAACAATAGTGAAGATTCTTTGCATAGACAATGGAAGGGAATATGTGAATAATAGACTAAAGGAATTTTGTACTCTTGAGGGGATTGATCTTCAACACTCAATTGCCTACACTCCACAATAGAATGGTGTTGCAGAAAGGAAGAATAGACCCCTTAAGGAGATGGCTAGCTGCATGATTCATGCTCATTCTCTTGGTCCAACTTTTTGAGCAAAAGCTATCAATTATGCCACACACATCCAAAATCGGGTTCCCCGCAAGGCTTTGAAGGGCATCAATCCTTTTGAGGTTTGGTGTGGGAGAAAGCCAATTGTGAGCCATTTCAGAGTCTTTGAGTGTCCAACATGGGTTCACATTCCTCCACAGAAAGTTAAGGCATTGGTACCTCAAAGTAGGCCTTGCATATTTGTTGGATATCCAAAGGGTGTTAAGGCATATTGACTTATGGATCCAAAGAGACATGAGGTATTCATTGAGAGGAGTGTTCACTTTGATGAAAGCTCACCTAGCTTGGCCTCTCGTCCTCCTCCTCCCTCTATTGTGGATAGTGATGAAAATGATTCAAATGATGATTCTCCCTTAACTCTGACTCGCAGGGTCATCCCTCTGCAAGGTTCACTTGCAGTTGAGGAAGCTTGTCCTTCATCTCCTCCAAGACCTTGTTGGGTTCGAAAAAATCTTAAGTCAATGGGTTCTCTTTTTGGGGATCTTGCAGACTTTCAAAGGACCCGGTCATAGCATCAGGAGATTCCACATGCTTACATTGCTATTGCTTTTGATCCATGTAACTTTTAGTGAGCATCAGGAGTTCCCAAGTGGGAATTAGCCATGGAGGAAGAGTATAGTTCCTTGATGAGGAACAATATTTGGGAGTTTAGTCCCTCTCCCTAAGGGGAGAGATATGGTTCGATGTAAGTGGATCTATCAAACTAAATTTGCAATGGATGGTAGTGTAGATAAGTTTGATGGTTCGATGAAAGTGGACCTATCAAGCTAAGTTTGCAATGGATGGTAGTGTAGATAAGTTTAAGGCTCGACTTGTTGCAAAAGGTTTATCAAAGGATTCTGGTGTTGACTATATTGAGACCTTTGCACCCATAGCTAAGATGAACTCCATTCTCTTGACACTTGCTATTGTTGCAGCTCATGGTTGGGTTGT
This sequence comes from Cryptomeria japonica, assembly GCF_030272615.1. Taxonomy (NCBI): domain Eukaryota; kingdom Viridiplantae; phylum Streptophyta; class Pinopsida; order Cupressales; family Cupressaceae; genus Cryptomeria; species Cryptomeria japonica. The sequence continues at coordinate 722,361,999 of NC_081412.1, forward strand.
ATGTTAGATGGATATGAACAGTGCATTTCTTCATGGGGATCTCAAAGAGGAGATTTACATGGAACATTTGTAGGGATTCATTCTAGATTCTTCTTTGGTTTGCAGATTGGAGAATTATATCTATGTCCTCAAGCAGGCCCCTAGGGCTTAGTATGCCAAGATGGATTCCTTTCTTCTCTTTGGAGGATTCACCGGGTGTCATTCTGATTTGAATGTCTACATTTTGTCACATGATGACTCTCATTTGATACTTATGCTCTATGTTGATGACTTGATCATTACGAGGAGCACGTCATCCATCATTGGCGATGTCAAATCTGCTTTGCATGAGAGATTTGCTATGACTGACTTTGGCCTTTTGCACTAATTTCTTGAGATAGAGATATCACAGTCACCTTCCATCATTACTCTTGCACAACCCAACTATGCTCTTAATCTTCTAGCATAGTTCCACATTGCTGATTGAAAGCCTATGCCAACTCCCTCTCTTTTAGGAGTCAAGCTTGAGGCTAAGTGTTTCACTCCACTTGTTGATGACATATTGTATCATCAGCTTGTTGGGAGTCTCATCTACTTGACTCACACACGCCTTGATATTTTCTTTGTGGTTGGCATGGTTTCACGCTTTATGCAGGAGCTAGTTGCACTACATACAAGGTACACATCACTATGGGATTCACTATGCAACAGGCACAAGACTTGCCTTGGTTACATAGACTTAGATTGGGCTGGTGATTTTGATGATCGTAACTCTGCTTCAGGTTACATCTTTAATCTTGGTTCATGCCCCATTTGTTGGCAGAGCAAGAAGAAACATGCTATTGCTCTTTCTTCGATCGAGATTGAGTATCGAGGGGCTATAATGTAGCTAATGAGGCTATTTGGATTTAGAATATTCTCACAGAGTTTAGCTTCACCACTCCGCGATCTACAATCCTTCATGGCAACAATCATAGTGCCATTCAGATCTAGAAGAACACAGTTCACCATCAATGGACCAAACACATCAAGATCCATATGCAGTACATCAGTGAGTTGATTCAGGAGCAGGTCATTGATTTGTAGTATTGACCTATAGCAAAGCAGGTTGCATACATCTTCACCAAACCTTTCACTAAGAGTAAGTTTCATCATTTGCAATCTCTCTGGGGGGTGCTAGATATTTCATCAAGGGGTTTCTGTTGACTTCTCCTTCCTCTCTTATGGGGGGTACTTTTTCCTCTCTCGAGGTTTTGTCCTTCTTCTTTGAGAGTTCTTTTGCATGTTCATCTCTCTTTTGGGGGGGAGTTTTTTCCCACTAGGTTTTCTCGCTTTCTCCATTTGTGAGATTGCATTATATTTGTTCATGGGTACCTAACATGGCCTAGTAATCAGGATGCATCTTGCATTGTTAGCTTGAGAATGCATTTCCCTATGTTGCACTTAAGGGGGGTGTTGGTGTAAATTGTGTTTCATAATTAGACTTGAGTTGACTTAGGATAATGCATTCATTGTAGTTTGCATATGGGACACTTAAGGAAGTGTGTATCTAGGGAAGATGGTTGTAAGAGAAATTCCACCTTTTGTGGTAATATCTTGTTGTCACATTCCACCTTTGGTGGGTGAGCCACCTTTAGTGGAATATTCTATTATTTCTCTTACCTACCCCTACCTACCCTTGTATCTCATTGGACCGCATGTCATGATTGTGTGCTCTCATTTCTCTATGCCCTTGCCTTTATAAGAAGACCCATCTCCATTGTATGGTTTATCCAGTTGATCATTTTTTGCATCTTGATGAGAATACAATTTGTTCTTGTATAAATTTGGCTCTCTTGTGTTGTCCTATTCATTGGGCTCTAGATCTTGGTTATTATTGGCAATTTTTTATAGTCTTATTAATGACTGCATTTCTCTATTATGGCTTTAGCAATTTGTTAGCGAATCTGATTGCTTTGTAGTCAAGCCTTGTGACATGGACTACTGTGTGGAAGAACCTCTCTAGAAGGACACCATCATGCACATGTGCCCCAAAAGAAAAATCCTCTCCCAACACTTTTTAAATTGCAGATAGGATATAATCTTCCTCAACAATGAACAACCTATGGGTCTAAGTCTCCCGATCTTCCTCTTCACACTTGCATTTGATCCCAAAGAACATCTTCCCCACCATATACTATCTCTTTGTTCTTAGAAACTTATCCACATACTTGCTCTCTACACACAGTTGGTTATGTAGCCAAATTGACTGGAGTACCATTGTTCTCGGTGATAGTCTTGAATCTTGAAGGACCAAAAAATCCTGCACTGAGATTTTCTATTGTAATGTTGGTGAAATGGTGAATGAGAGATCAAGAGGAAAACTACCCTCTCTCTCTAAGGAGAGATGAGAGTTTCACTATTGATTACCCTTGAAACACTTTTCACCTAGTTACATTAGAAGAGGAGAGGAGAATTCACTAGATTCAACCTTCAAAGATGAAGATTGAATTCTGAATGAAATGGGTATGATGAGTTGATCCCCTCTTCCTTATTTGAAATGGAAAGGAATTGATTGAATTATGTAGTGAAAAAGTGACAAATAATTGATATATACCTTAAGATCTAATTACGGGAGGAAGTTGTGCACCTGAATCTGATAGTAATATGTCAAGACAAAGTTGCCCTGTGAATTTGAGGAAAAGTTGCCTGAACCGTGGTGGGAATATACACAGTCCTCTGAAAAATCTGCGAAACGAAAAGGGTTTGTCTGCCTCAGCATATGGAGCCCGAATCCAAAAGTACAACTATGCACCTGCAACCTACACACAAAAAAGAGAGGAAAATGGGTTGGGATTGGGGGTTTTCCTTTAGGTCAAACCCCAGTTTTGGAATTAACTACGTAATGAAAGAAAGTACTTGCAAGTAGATGTAAATGAAAGACTGAATTGTAAATCACCTCAAGGGAGTTTGTGATAGCAATGTTGATAGAAATGCTTGTGTGTAATTGAATGTTGGAATCAATCTCCTCTTCAATGGTTGAATCCTTGATTTGAATGCAACACCTAGCCTTGAAGGGAGACTTGAGAATGCTCAATGCTAGAAAGGAATGCTTGAATGCTCTTGAATGCTTGATAAACTCCAATCTTATCCAACTTCAACTTATTTTCACTTATGCAAATGAGAGGACAAATGCCCCTTAAATACATGTTAGTGGATTTGATTTTCGTCACAGGTCGACATCGGGGGAGTTTCTCACCCAATGCACAACCCACAATGCATGAAGGTCTTGCCCCAAAATAGGATAGGGATAGGGCCGCCATGCCCCTTTCTTGGGAGGACAAGGGCAACACGCCCCTATCCTACCCCTTTCTCCAGGGTAGAGTGCAAACAGGGTGGTGTGGAGGCCAAGAAAGAAGCTGATTCTGAGGGTTGAGCAATCTTCGGTCTCTGATCAGGCTAGAGGATTCGATATTGCATGCATGAGGACCCTAATGCAGTTGAAAATTGTTAGGGTCACAATTTTATGACACCACATTTAGCCCCCACTTTAGCGGGAGTATAAGCGTATGCCAATACTGCTGGTAAAGTACATGGAAACAAGATTGAAAGACTTTTACCACGTTAAGGAGGCAAGATGCGCGAAGCCCCCAGTGGACTTAGGATCTTACGAATTCGATTGACAAAGTAAAAGGGAAGATCGAGAAGGGGAGAACCATGACTGTAAGTAGCAAAGTTCCCTTCAATATGAGTCATGAAAGGAAGGATACTAAAGACTACAAAGCAAAATAAAGTTCACTAAGTAATTAAGTATCAAGAAGGAAAATATGAGCGAAGTGTATGCCCCCACGTTAAAGCGATCGCACACGCCTTATCGGGAGCAGTTGCTTTAAGGTAGGATACACCCAAGAGAAAGAGAAGGGAGGGAGAACGTTATCACAAGGATTTAGCCCCCAATCGAGGAATAAACCCAAGGATACTGAACACAAAACATGAGATAGTGTCGCTTTCCTCAGGGTCAGTATGTTGTATGATAACTCATGCATATCATGTATGTATATGTGCATATAATAATCGTCATTCCCCAAAGAAGGACACTACCTTAGAAGTAAGGGAAGAGAGGATGTCTTTTGAGTCAACATGAAAGAGACCAAGAAAAGATCTCAATGCTTTGCATCATCCCCAAGTAGACATTAAGGGAACAATAGAAGAATAGGGATACACATAGAAGAATGGTCACAAAAGAGAAAGAAAGGAGAAAGAGAGAAGATCTACAGTGCTAATATTGCTAATCTAGCACGACATCCACCTCCCGATCTTACTGATCACTATTTCAGGAAGGTGAGAAATATGTCAGAGGAGCGACATCGAGCACAAAAGATGGAGCTATCACAAGATCCAAACAAGGACTATGCTCGTGTTGTAAGTCACTTTGTTCGATTCTAGGAGCTAGGATTAGGGTTTGTGAAAAATCATCTTATAAATGCTTGTCCACATCAACATATTCATGCACACTATCAGAAGATTAGGAGTTGTATTGCCATTATGAATAACATTTTCACCCATTTCTTCATTAAAGTTTAGAGAAAAAGGAGCAAGAACACGAATAGGAGTAAAACCATCACATGTGTTGTGCAACTTATGATTTGGAGATGTAGGCTGAGCATATTGCTTAGGAGAAAAGGGAATCATGTCAACTGTCAGAGTTTGAGGAGATTGAGTATTTTGATGGATAGCTTCACGATCTTGAACATGACGTCTTTGTCAGCGTTCTCTTGCACAACAATTCTGTTGTGTCTTAGTGGAAGGCTGAGAAGGAGGAATACTTGAAAAAGTAGGAATGTTTCTCTCCTTGATAGTTGAAGGTTTAGGTTGAGGTTTTTTTGGTTGAACAAGAGCAAAAGCATGCCTCTTCTCTCGATAAGAGGAAGGAGGTGGAACTGCGCCATAGAAAGGAGGAATATTAGGTGTAGGAAGGAGACTAGGTCCATCATGATGAGGAGGTATAGGTCTAACCTTAGGAGGAATATTGTTGTTCTCCTTAAGAGAAGGCAAATTCATATTCATAGGAATAGGTTGACGATTTTCCTTAGGAGGGAGATTAGTTCTATCTGTGAAGGGATGAGCCTCATCTTGAAGAATAATAGGAATGTAAAGTGTTGGAGATCCAGGTTGACTTAAAGATAAGATCATATCTTTCTTCCATTTTTGATAAGATTGAAAAAGAGCATTGCTCCTTGATGGAAGAGATTGAAATTGTTTAGGCCAAAAGAGATCAATAGGAACACCGGGGCTTCTTTCAGATAGACGAAATGAGCTATGGTTCATGGTTATGATTTCTCCATTGTGAGGAAATTTTATATACTTGTGGATTGGAGAAGAAATAGCCTTCATGGAAGATAGCCAAGGTGTTGGCATTCTACACTCTTATGAGAATAGTCGATGTTGTTATTGATGGCAACCATGTGGAAACCATCTGGCAACCCACCGACAGATACCGACACCGGCAATAGATTTCTACATACACCAACATCGACAACAATGCATACCGACACTCCAGTCGACATGAAATAAACTTTTGTTTATATGAATTGTTTTGTAATGTAATAATCTGTTGTAAAGTCGACATGGTACATTGTAAGAGATTCATATATGTATGAGATCTTATAGGTCATTTTATGTAAGTAAGGTATGTGGATAGATGATAAGTATAAGGCAATTTTGTATAAGGTGATATAGTTGACAACAAAGGTTTTGGTTATTGACTGAGCTTAAATTGGTATTGAACCTGGCATGAGAGATGTTGTTTTGAAGCAGTACATTGTATTGGATTTTGATAATCCATTTTGTAGTCAGTGTGACTCTTTATTGAGCAGTGTGTTCTACACAGTTGGCCTCCCTACATGTGCAGGCCCCTATTGTAAGTAGTATTTATTTATTGGCCAGTGAGTAAATATTGTGGGTCACAAATCCCACCGAGGTTTTTCCCACACCGGGTTTCCTCGTCAAATATCTTGTGTTATGGTGTGTTTCCTATGCTATCTCTATTATTCTTATTTGCTGCGTTAATTCTTATTTACCGGTACACTGTTTTAGGATGCAAAGCTATTAATAAGTTAAAATATTCTGCTAACTGGTTAGACACTGATTCACCCCTCCCTCTCAATGTCTTTGGGACTGTCATTGAATCTAAAAATTGGTATCAGAGCTAGGTCCTCTATTTTCAAAAGCCTAACAACTTGAGGAAGATTTTGACACCGGTACAGATGGAGAACTTAAGAAAACAATTGGAAGGAGCTCTTGTAGATTTTGATGCAGAAAAATTGAAGAATATCAAACTTGAAGATGATCTGAGGATTGCATAGTAATTCATTAAAGGACTTCAGGAGAACTTTGCTATAGCACAAAATAAAAGAAAATAACTTCATGAGAAGATGTAGAATGATGATGATGAAAAAGAAACCTTTAGAAACATTGCAAACAAGTTGAGACTAGAGAATAGTAATATGAAGAATGAAATGTAAGATTTGACTATGAGGTTATGTAAAGACATTGAAGACATGAAGAAGAATGAAGAAGACTTGGCTAGGAGACTTAATGATGCTGGAAATGAAAATCTGAGACTTGGTCATGAAAATGATATGCTAAAGACAAATCTGATGCACATGCAACATGATAAAGATGAACTTGCAAGACAAGTTGGAGTTCTACAAAATGAGTTGGCTACTGCAAACAAACACAAATACAAATTCAAGAAAAGTTCAGAGGAACTTGATGACATGCTGAAAAGTTAGAAGCCTAATGGAGATACTAATGGACTTGGTTTTGAAGTTGGTGAAAGTTCCGGTACTGCAAACAATCTGGATCATAACAAACTGGTAAGACAACCTAATGTTTATAAATTTAGTGGCAAATGTTTCAATTGCAACAAATATGGTCACAAAGCAAATTAGTGTAGATTTAGAAATAATCAAAATACAAACTCATCCACCGGTCAATGTTCCAAATGCAACAAAGTTGGTCATAATTCAGAAAATTGCAGAATGAATGTGAAATGCTATGTTTGTGGAAGATTTGGGCACTTATCTAATCAATGCAGATCACAAACTAGTCAAGGATATGGAAAGGCTATTCAGAGGAATAATGTAACTTGTTATGCTTGTAACAAGATTGGACATATTGCTAAATTCTATAGAAGCAAGAATGCACCGGCAAACAATATGAGATCTAGCTTGAAGGGAAAAGAGAAGGTAGAAGAAGTAAAGCAAGAATTCTCTAAATAGTGGATTAGAAAAGAGATCAGAGAGTTGATGAAACTATCTCTGCACTGGTAGAACAGAGTAATTCTCCACCGATAGGAGATTCTTCATCCAACTGAGAAGTAACCCTTTGGGGGTATTGCAACAGACGAGCATTTAATGTAGTTGGTGGAAGATATGGCATTATAAATCATCAGATTTCCCTCATTTTTGACTCACCGAAGATTCAAATTATTAGAGAGCGCGAAAACTGAGCAAAGGCATTCAAGGCGAAGGTGCGAAGTGATTTCTTCATATATTTAGAATATTTTCAGACAGTATAAGGTTATTTTCAATTGCTTCTTCTTCTATTCCCAAGTTTATTGCAAACCCTACCATTGTTGAGAACATTAAGAGACCTAGGCCCGTGTTTAAGATAATTCCCGGAATTGCTAAACAAGATGACTCTGTCAGGGCATTTTTCAAAAATTCCTAAAGGTGTAGCCTTTGCTGAAGACCCTAGGATTTACATACATTGCAATATAGATGATCTAGGATCTAAGGATTTGAAGAAAATGTATGATGAGGTTATAATTGATGAGCAAGGAGTTATTAAACCGGATCACAAGATTGTGGAAACCTTAGGTTTTGTTGATATTTTGAACATTCCTGTATTCCCTAAGGAGGTCGTCAGACTTGTGTTAAGTAGAGTTCATATGGCTGGAATCAATTTGCAAAATTACCAAAGAAGCAATTAGGGCAGTTACAGGTTCACCCTCATCTGGTAATAGACCTGATAAGACAAAGAAGATTCCCAACAAAATGGTGACAAGCCTAACCGGAGCAACATCTGACAGTAGATCACTTAGAGTAAATGATATTAATGATGCAAATGTGAGATTTGTAAGTATGGTGCTAGGATACAAGGCCTCTCATGTAAATAGGCTAAATTCTGTTTCTAGTCTCTGTATACACAGTGCTTATGAGATGGTAAACAACAATGCAATGATTGATGTTTGTGAATGGTTGAAAGATGAGCTTATTGATAACTTGAAAAAGATTAAAGGAGACAAGAAAGGCACATTCCGTTTTGGAAATCTGTTGGTATGTTTGATGTTGTACTTTGTTAAGGAAATACCTAGTATTGGTCACAAAGACTTTGCATATGACATCCCAGTAGATAAGAAAATTTTGGAAGCTTTCCCCGATATGGGATCAAACTGTGAGAATAATTTTTTTTTTGAGTATTTCAAGACTTTCAAAGCTAAGATGAGAGCTAGAGAAAGGTTACCACAGAGTATAGTAGAGAAATATGACAAAGAAATTTGTTTTGTTATCAAAAGAGATGAGACATGGATGGAGGAAGTACTCCCTAGGACTATTTGGGTCACCGAGATGGGATATGAAGTAGATCTTACTATTATGGAGACATATGCTAAGGCTTTACTGGATGCACCGAGAGAACCATCAGAAAAATTCTTTGGTAGTGCTGAGACCATTGAGAGTGATGTAAATCTATTGAAGAAAATAAAGAGAAGAGAAAAATACATTAGAGATGCTTCTAAGAAACTAAAGGAAATCAAAGAGAATGTCATGAACCTTAGTGGTATATCGGCTAGTGAGCTTGAAGGACTTCAATCGGAGGCACATATTTCATTGGTTGACACATCTTCTAGAACTGACAGTGATAAGGCAACACAATTTAAAAGAGTTGAAAGGAGGAAGAGAAAACCTTCACCGGTACCCTCTCCTTTGCCTAAGAGAACAAAGACCTTGAGAAAGAAACAACAGGCGTTTAGGGAACCAAAGAACAAACTCACACCTAAGAAGAAAAAGACATCGACAAACCCCAAATTGAATGACTCACTGAATTAAATAACCGAGGAAGGTAATTTGTCTAATGTGATCAAATGGTATACTTCTTCAAATGATACTGACAGAAACACTATTGAAGAAAGCATTATTCTTCATTTAGACATTTATAAGAAAGTTCTGATTGAAGTTGTTGAGGAGCTACCAAATTATCTTTACATGAGATTAGAAGCTAAAAGGCTATCAGTGATGGAATTAGACAAGAAATTGAAGCTCGAAGCACCCTTGACTATTCACCACGTTAACTCTAAAGAATAAATTGACGAACTTATTTTTGAGGCTAACCGATCAGTATTTGCTAGTGGACACCGATAGGTAAGCCTGATGGCTGGAAGAGTGAAGGAAATTGCAGATAATTGGGATATATTTTTTATGGAGAAAGAAAAACAAGAGGAAATGAAAAGACCTAAAAAGACATTGAAAGTGTATCAGAAAGACAAGGACAAAGGTAAAGGAAAAATTGGTGGAGTTCCACACATCAAGATTACTGACAATCTTCCACCACCACCTTTGGATACTGCACCGATAGACTCAGAAGATCCACTAGTTATTAACACTGAAGGTATTACACATGATGATACTAATCCTGAATTAGAGATACATTTTACAATGAATGTGGATACTCAAGGGGTAAATATTGTTGTGGATAAGGATAATTCAGAGGCTAAGGCAGACAATGTTGACAGTGGCAACATGGCAGATAAACCGATACAAACTGTTGAAACTGAGACATCAACACAAACAGAGAAACCAACACAGAATGAAAAACCTACTGAAGATAAAGGTACTTACTCAGGGCCACCAGAGACATAGATTCCGGCAAAGAAACAAACTAAGGCAGAGGTGCACACAGAGATAGAGAAATCGACAGAGACAAAAGTTCATGTTGAGACTGAAAAACCGGCAGTTACAAAGACACTAAAACCGTATGAGAAACCTTTAAAGGTTGAGATGCAAACCTAGACTGATCCACTAGAGGAAAATGCAAGCAAACTGGACACATTTGGTGGAAGCAAAGAGGTTATAAAGATAATTGGTCAGATATCCATCACATCTATAGGTGAATTCAGACCTACCAATGTTACAGAGGTACTTTTGGATTCAATAAGAAGATAACGGATTGCAATGCATTGGCCTATAAGGCAATTGAAAACACATTACCTATTCTTAAGATGATTGCACCTACATGTCAAATAGACCACATTAAGGATTCTTTAGGTAAATTAGACACATTGTCCAAATTCGTTGTTGACAATTTAATAACTATAGATAAGGTGAGTGAGGACATCATAAAGGAGAGAGTTGAAAAAGAGAAAAGCACATTCTTTGAAGACACTATAAAAAAGTGTACAAAACTCTTAAATACATCATTACCGGTACTTAACTCTACAATTTTGGAGTACAAGGAGCTATATAGGGAAACATGCAAACCTCACCTTTTGACAGAGGACATAGAAAAGGAGATCAGAAAAACACAGAAAGAAATTGATGATATAGCAGATAATATAATTGGTTCATCTGGACATATATCAGTTTTTGAGCAGGAAATGACAATTTTTGAGAAGTTAGAGAAACTTGAGAAAGAGAAAGCAAGGCTAAGGTCCAATGCCCGAGAACTTAAAAATAAACTTGGTCCTAAATTGGACAATCTTATCACTCAAAGAATTGAAATATCTAAGGCATTAGTTCAAGGAGAGCGATCACTGGAAGAACACATGCATTATCTCACCGACATGATCCAACAAACTGAGACAACTTTGAATGATAGCAAAATATTTATGCAGAGTCTGAATTTAGTTTTAGCAGATATTTTTCAGATTGTAACCAACTGGTTACAGACTTTGAGGTGAAATTTTTGCACTTGTTTGATTATTTTTGACAACCTTTGTCATTGATGTCAAAGGGGGAGTAGTGGAGAGAAAAATTTCTTATACAGAGGAGATCACTTGCTCAGGGGGAGCACATCTTTTTGGAAATTTTTTTGGACTTCAATTTTTGGATTTTTCTCATGAGTGTTGCCATCAATGCCAAAGGGGGAGATTGTTGGAATTCTACACTCTTATGAGAATAGTTGATGTTGTCATTTATGGCAAGCATCTGGCAACCCACCGACAGATACCGGCACCAACAATAGATTTCTACATACGACGACACACACTTCACCGACATTGGCAACGATGCATACTGGCACTCCAACCGACATAGAATAAACTTTTGTTTATATGAATTGTTTTGAAATGTAATTATCTTTTGTAAAGCCGACATGGTACATTATAAAAGACTCATATATGTATGAGATCTTATAGGTCATTTTATGTAAGTAAGGTATGCGGATAGATGAGAAGTATAAGGCAATTTTGTATAAGGTGATATAGTTGACAACGAAGGTTTTGGTTATTAACTGAGCTTAAACCGGTACTGAACCTGGCATGAGAGATGTTGTTTTGAATCAGTACATTGTATTGGATTTTGATAATCCATTTTGTAGTCAGTTTGACTCTTTATTGAGTAGTGTGCTCTAGGTAGTTGACCTCCCTGCATGTGCAAACCCTTATTGTAAGTAGTATTTATTCATTGGCCAGTAAATATTGTGGGTCACAAATCCCACCGAGGTTTTTCCCACACCGGGTTTCCTCATTAAATATCTTGTGTTATGGTGTGTTTCCTATGTTGTCTCTGTTATTCTTATTTTCTACATTAATTCTTATTTACTGGTACACTATTTTAGGATGCAAAGCTATTAATAAGTTAAATTTTTCTGCTAACCGGTTAGACATTGATTCATCCCCCCTCTCAGTGTCTTTGGGAGTGTCATTGAATCTAACACAAGGATAGCCCAACTTCACATGGAATTGCTCAGAAGAAGGTATGATAACAAAGTCAACATCCATGGATTTAGTATGAACTTCAACATGAAGGGTGATAGAGCCAATGGTAGGACAAGATAATCCATCAAATAAGCTCACAACCACATTAGAAGCATTATATATTAATTTATGCAATTGTAAAGTGAAAATATACTCTTCAGTTAAGACATTAAACATGCAAGAGGGATCAATAAGGGCACCACAACAAGGCATATCCTCAACCTTAACAATTAGGTATAAAGGGTCATCGGGTGCTCTAATGGTCTCACTAGGGTCAAATGTAATACAAGGATCCTTAGAAATATCCTGTGTTTCTACCATATTAACCAAGTTTGGAGCCATAGAGGTGAATTCTTCAGAAGAGAAAGAATTAGGTACAATCTCAATAACATTAGAGGTATGAGAAGATAAGGAATCAATGAAAATCTTAAGATTTTGATTAGGAGGAGCTACTGATTTATTCTCTTTATCATTCACACCTGCCACATATATAGTATTATTATCAATCAAGTCTTGAATCTTATTCTTCAATGCGAAACATTTCTCAGTATCATGACCAGTTTGACGATGAAATTGACAAAAGGAATTGTTATCAAAATAAGGGGGAGCAAGTTTAGAAGGATCAATTTGTTTTATAGGAGGAAGTTTGATAACATTTTTGTGCAACAACTGAGAAATAATATCATGTAAAGATTCATTCAAGGAAGTAAACTGTCTTTCTCCTTGGAAAAATTTAGAAATAGAAGGCACACTTGTTGTAGCATTCACATTGTGGTTGTTGATTGTATCATTGAACTAGATGAAGGTTTTTGTTGGTTTGAACTTTGCAAATGGTTGTTGAACACTCTCCCCATTATCACTTGGAGCCATAGGAGTGGATTTCTCCATTTGACTCACATCCAGTTGATAATTATGGAGTGTTGCGTAAAACTGCGGAAAGGAAGTAAACTCAGACAAAAGAAGGTTTTCCCTGATATATTTTTGTAAATTAGAAATGAAAATTCTTTGAATATCATTATCAGGTACATGAAAAGAAATTTGAGCACACAAATGCTTATATCTACCAATGAAATCAATCACTTTTTCTTTAACACCTTGTTTACAATACATTAAATCAGTCAAAGTGATTTTAGGACCAATGTTGTTTTGAAATTGCTGGATAAAATCATTTGCTAGTTGTTGAAAGGAAGTGATAGAATAAGAAGGCAAAGAGCAATACCATTGTAAAGCCTTATCTCGTAGTGTTCTTGTAAACAATTTCGTAAGTAAACTTTGATCATAAGCAAAATCAGTACACAATGTTTGAAATATTTTGACATGTGTAAGAGGATCACCTTTTCCATTATAGAGTTCCAATTGAGAGATCTCAACATGTTTAGGTGGCACGACTTTAATAATATCAAGAGAAAGCGAGCTCGCAACATCAAAGGTGGGCACACTAAACTTGGATTGACTCATAGAAGCAATTTGTTATTGTAAGGAAGACACGGTTTGAGAAAGATTGTTAATTGTCATTTTGGTAGAAGAATTGATGTTAGACATAGGTAATTGAGAAGGTGGCGTGATGTTATTGAAAGAAGGCATGGAATAAGAATAAGGTGGTGGGACATTATGATAAGTAGGCATAGGTGATGATTGGGTAGGAAAAGGGACACTTAAAGGAGGAACAAAGTTGTTGAAGGAATTGCCCCCTTGTGTCACACTGATTGGTTGAGGAATAATAGGAAAACTCATGGAAGAAATAGGTAAAGATGGAGGATTAAATGAAGAAGAGGGATTGCCCCCATGACCCATGGTTGTAGGAATAACATTTTGAGCTGATGTAGTCATGATGTTGGAGGTAAAAGCAGGAATACTAGTCATAAGAGTAGTCAAAGGAATTGAAGGATTGACTTGTGTTGAAGGTTGTGAGTAAGCAAGGGTTTTGGCACAACTCTTGATAGTCATGAAATTATAATCAACAATATGTGCAATGTCCTTGAAAATATCAAGTCCATTCTTATCACTTTGAATCATGCACTTAAGGCCTTCAATTAATGAGAGATCTTCACTATTAGGGTATTCTTGGGACATCCATTGTTGAAAGTTATCAAATTGATTGTCCAATGTGGAAAGTTGATCTATAGAAACCCTAGTTAGAGCTTCTTCTTCATCATGGGAATCATCAATGGGGTGAATATGCACATGATTAGGATGGGAAGAATTAGCATGATCTTCATGAAAGAAGTCACCTAAATTAGGCTCCATCTCCTTGGTAATTGAACCTTGGGAAGCCTTAATTATAATGCTTCGTCTAATGGGGATAGAATAGGTAGGACTAATAGTGGTAAAACTCATGCACTAGAGGGAAAATTTGGATTCTGAATTTTGGAACAAAGCCTACAAAATTGAGTAATGCAAATTTTAAGAAAATAATGATTACACAATTTGAACTTTGGTGGGGGAAGAGGATGACACAATTTCCAAAAATGAAAGGAAATTGAAATTTTAAAATTAGGGCCAAGGGAATACCACGTAATTTTAAGATCATAATTTTTAAAATCAGGGCAGACTGTAATTAACCTCTTAATTTAAAAAATTTTGTTGAAAGTTGAAATGTTGAATTTTGAAGGTATTTCTGATTCTAGAGGGATAAAAAATTGACAAAATCAGCCAATCTTCTGGGTTTAGGCTATTAAATACAACCATTAACAGTCTCCCGAAATTTCAGGAAAAAAACTGAGGACCGTGGTGGGAACGCACATGGTCCAACCAAACTTTTTCAAAAATTTTAGGGATGAATATTACGATGATTTCAAAGGTAACCCCCCAAAATTGACGAATTTAATGACCTCTAGATGGGTGAAATGGAGGCGCAAATGTAAAAATAGGACCCTATTAGGGTTTTGAAGAAAAAGAGGAATTGAATTGCAATTTTGAAAAATGTCAAACCTAATGGATAGGGACACCTTGGAAAATGTTTAGAAATTTGAATTGGATGAAACTAATTTGAAATTTGCACAAAATCCAATTAAATTTGAAAATTACGGTTTTATGACCTAACCACTTAATTTAGAAATTTGAATTTTGGGAAAAAGCGGGGGAAATTGAAAATTTTTTATTGTAGGAATGAAGACAAATATGAGAACAATCAGAAATCTGAAAATTAAATGGAAATCCAATTTTTGCACAGGTTCAAGATGATTTTTTAAAATTAGGGTTTTAATAAGTAACCTCTTAATTTTGTAAATTTTATTTGCAAATTGAACAAGACAATGAGGAAATTGAATTTGATAAACTAGACAATTTTTCAGATCTAAGATAACCACAATCAATTTTTACAAATTACAAGTTCAATTTTAATTTAAAAAACTTGGGTTTTTAATGATTTAACCACTAAGTTTGCAGAAATTTGAAACTTGTAAATGAAAAATATGCAATTTTGTTCAAAGGAAAGGATGCAAGACGTCGGGTTCACCAAAATGTAATGTTGGTGAAATGGTGAATGAGAGATCAAGAGGAAAACTACCCTTTCCCTCCAAGGAGAGATGAGAGTTTCACTATTGATTACCCTTCAAACACTTTTCACCTAGTTACATTGGAAGAGGAGAGGAGAATTCACTAGATTCAACCTTCAAAGATGAAGATTGAATTCTGAATGAAATGGGAATGATAAGTTGATCCCCTCTTCCTTATTTGAAATGGAAATGAATTGATTGAATTATGTAGTTCAAAAGTGACAAAGAACTAATTATAACTTGAGATTGGAGTATGGGAGGAAGTTGTACACCTAGATCTGGCAGTAATATAGCGAGACAAAGTTGCCTTGCGAATTTGAGGGAAAATTGACTAGACCATGGCGGGAATGTACACGACCCTCTGAAAAATTAGAGAAATGAAAAGGGATTTTTCGCCTCTACAAATGGAGCTTGAATTTGAAAGTACAACTGCGCACCTGTAATCTACACATAGAAAACATAGGAAAATGGGTTGGGATTGGGGGTTTTCTTTTAGGTCAAACCCAAGTTTTGGAATTAACCAAGTAATGAAAGAAAGTACTTGCAAGTAGATGTAAATGAAAGATTGAATTGTAAATCACCTCAAGGGAGGTTGTGATAGAAATGTTGATAGAAATGCTTGTGTGGAATTGAATGTTGGAATCAATATCCTCTTCAATGGTTGAATCCTTGACTTGAATGCAACACCTAGCCTTGAAGGGAGACTTGAGAATGCTCAATGTTGGAAATGAATGCTTGAATTCTCTTGAATGCTTGATAAACTCCAATATTATCCAACTTCAACTTATTTTCACTTATGCAAATGAGAGGACAAATGCCCCTTAAATACATGTTAGTGGATTTGATTTTCGTCACAGGCCGACATCGAGGGAGTTTCCCGCCCAATGCACAACTCACAATGCATGCTATAGGAAGTTCCTGCCCCAAAATAGGGTAGGGACAGGGGCGCCATGCCCCTGTCCTACCCCTTTCTCTAGGGCAGAGTGCGGGCAGGGTGGTGCAGAGGCCAAGAAAGAAGTTGATTTTGAGGGTTGAGCAATCTCCGGTGTCCGATCAAGATAGAGGATTCGATCTCGCATGCGTGAGGACCCTAATGCAGTCAAAAATTGCTAAGGTCACAATTTTATGACACTACATATATCTACTTCAAACTCCCCAAATCTCATGGTTTCAAAACCCTATGATTGTTTTGGTAATGTGTCCCTTCTGATTGCTTTTATTGACCTTTCTAAACATCCACTTCCTCCAAGGTCACGGGTAGTGTACTTTCCACATCCCACTCCCATCCGATTATGTATTTTGGGATTAGAGAGGTCAAATTTTAAGATCTACTGAAGATCCCCCCACTGATCCACTCTATCTGTTACAATTTCTATTTTTCGTGAGGTGACTCCCACGTTTGCCTAAAAGTTTGCAGCTTGGTTGGCTTCTTGATATATATGAGGAACTGTATAATTTAGAATGCTCCTTAGATTTTGAAGGATATTTCTAATTTTCTGAGTTATTCCCCTTCGAAATCAATATAACTTATCCCCCCATTAGAGAAAAAATTGATACCTATCTCAAAATTCGTTACTTCTACCTTGTTTTTTGCCTTGCTCATTGCACCATAAAGACCAAATAATTTTTTTCCCTCATCATCTCTTATAAGCATATTTGTTTATTGTGTATGCCAATGCAATTTGCAAATGTTTTCAACCTTTAGCTTTATTTTTGTCCTTCATATAAATGTATGTCTCTATGTATACATGTATGTATTGATATATACTTGTTTGTATCTATATATACATGTATGTATATATATATCTATATGTATGTATATATATCTACATGTATGTATCTGTATGTATACCTACAAGCCAGTGAGAGGGGAAGTAATATGTAGCTATATTTTTTTATTGTGTATGCCAATTCAATTTGCAAATGTTTTCAACCTTTAGCTTTATTTTTGTCCTTCATATACATGTATGTCTCTATATATACATGTATGTATCTATATATACATGAATGTATCGATATAAACTTGTTTGTATCTATATATACATGCATGCATATATATCTGTATGTATATAAGTATGTATGTATGTATGTATGTATGTATGTATGTATGTATGTATGTAGGTCTGATTGTAAGTATGTATGTATGTGTATTAAAACCGTTTCAAATGAAATAATTGAAACACAAGGTAAATTTAGTAGGTATGCGATGATGTATAAGGGTAAATTCTATATTGGTGCATCCGTGCAATGCCTAAAGTGCATAGTGTGGTCACGTGGCAAACCTCCACCTTGTCACACTATACATTCCACATGCTCGTATTTAACATTTCAATGTTTGCAAACCTTGCCAGCCATGATGCTCTTGAAATATTAAGTATGTTATGAATGACAACATGTCATTTAGATTAGAGGTCCACACATTTCATATTATGGACCTTACAACATAGGGCGCACACATATAAGGCCCTCCCCCCCACAAAGTTACATAAATATCATTGCAGACTTAATATAGTAATCTAGTTTTACATAACTTTAAAAGAGCATTGTGTTTCCCTTTCATGGTTTGAAATAGTTTTATTCCATGAATGAAAAGATGTAATTTCATTCCTAAATCAGCTATGAGAAAGGGAAATGTATATCCTGCCCTTAGGATGCACCAATATAAGAGTTATTCTTATACATCATCACTTATATATTGGTGCACCATAAGGGCTGGATAGCAACTTCCCACCTAGTGAGGGTGGGCACGACTATGTTTCAGTCATCGCACAAAATTGGCAAAAAATGGACACCTTGAACTAATGACCACTGTACACATGTCAGATGAAGTGGAAATCAACCAAAAACAATAGGCTCCATATAAGCCAAAAACAAGCAACCATGTTTTTATTATTTACAACAAAATATATGCTTCATAGAAGGTTGAGCACCCAAGTAAAAAGTCAACACAACAAAATTAAAGTGCCACTTTAAAGTCCTAACAAAGTCATTTGCCCATGAATCCCATGTACCCATAACCTCTGTAATCCATAGTTCCTCCAGTTCAAAATGAGCACCCTAACATGTATTGGCATGTCTTTATAAGGGTTTACTTAAGTAAAGAACTTCTTAAATTGTAGACACCATGTACATCATTTAGACAAATGAACAACATAACATATTAATATTTAAAATATATGCTAAAGAACATGGATCTATATAAATTTTTGGTCTTCAAAAATACTTGCTACATTGTATATGTGTGATTAATTGAACATATAATTCAATTCAAGAACATAGAAAAAAAAAACTATTCAAAAAGTTGATTCTATGTTGGATCATTCCCAATACTAGAGAAACTAGGTAGGATGGGTATTAACAGTTGATGTACCAACGAGAGCGATGTTCTCATCCCCGATTGCTACTTTTGGACTGCTAGAAATTTGACATGGACATGGGCTGGAAAATTAAGTGCATGTAACTTGACTTAGAAGTTGACTGCAGGCAACAAGGGATGTTGAGACATTTAAGTAGTTCATTACATTTGGAAAGTTGGGGAGGTATATGTGTATTAGATCCCTTAGTATTGGATAAATTTTCGGCATGGGATTGTTATAATAGGTTAATAGGCTTATTCGTGCCAATTCCCTCTATGCATCCTCAATAGCTTTTTGTTGTCTCTCATGTTCCTTCACTGCCTTTTGTTCCTCTTTTCTAGCCTCTTTATCCTTCTTATGTTGTTCTGTCAGATTCTCTTTATCTTTATGCACACTTTCCTTGTCTATTTTGGCTTGCTCCTTTAGTTGCCTTGCCACCAACCACGTTGTCTCTTTTCCTCAATCTGTTGTTTCCTTCAAACTTTGATCTCCTCAATTTTTTTTCCTCTTCTCTTGCATTTGATTTCCCTTCGTCATTTGCAAAGAATAATATAATGAGAAGTCTTACCATTTAAAGAAATATTAAAAAAAATTGAGGACCATTTTAAGACTGCAAATTAACCATTTGGATATTCAATACTACTTAATTCCCATTTTATTTTGTATTTGTGATTCAAGTGTTGAAGCCTATGTTGTGCTATGTATATTGAAAACATGGTTGATTGTTTCTAAACTTTATTTTATTTTATTTGAAGTTGAGGTTCAGCTGTTGAAGCATATGTTTTGCTATGTATATTGAAAACATGGTTTCCATAGGTCTAGCTAATCCTGCCAAGAAATGGGAAGCAAAGAATGTTTGAGTGATTTGAATCTATATGCAACAAATTATGTCAAACAAACTTGTCATTTAGACAAATATTATAATTCAAAGTAAGCAAGTGGGAAAAAATTAGTTAGATCACAACAAACTAGGAACAAAATGCATATTTATGTGTGAAAATAATATAAAAAATATTTCTAAATTGCATTCACATACATAGTTTAAACATTTACAGGCACAATAAGTGTTAGAGTATTCGGGTATTTACTTGATTAATTAAACAATATTTGTTTAATTATTTAAGTTCCCTTTATCTCTTTTACACTTAAGCTAACTTTAGGTGCATAATAATTAATTCTTTTATTAATTATTATGTGCAAGCCTAGGGTTTTCCCTTTTAGGGTTTTTTGACCTATTAAAGGTTGAGTTCTTTCTTTTCATTGTAAGAATCACATTACATATTTTTGTGAATATTGAGCTCTCTCTTTTTGAGCATATTCTCTATGTATTTATTTTTCTATATTTGCTTCCTTGCTTCTCCTTGTAACAAGTTTTTCAGCTTGCAGAGATCATTTGGGCTCCTGTGGTGTTGTATTTTCTCAACTCCTATATGGTATCATAGCCTACATCTGCTGCTGCATGTTCCTGATTTTTCAGAAGATTTTTTGGAGGAGGGTTTCAAATTTTTTCAGAGTTTTTTTATTGGATCTGGGGTAGTTGTTTTGTTTTTGATCATTTTGGACTCAAACAGACCTCACCGTTGAGCTCAGAACGCCCAAAAACCCCCCATTTCCACATAAAATTTGTCAAATTTTGACAAATTTGGGTTCTGGACATTTTTGCACAAATTTCGAGAAATTCATTTGAAAAATCATTATTAAAAAATTCAAAGCAGTTTGGGCCAAAACAGGCCTCACCGTTGGCTTTTGAAGGGCATTTCCATTCATTTTGATATATAATTCGACCTATTTCAATGACAAGTGCATCTAGGCCATGATTTTTTCATTGGCACATTTTACGAGGCACAAAAATCCGTACGGCTGTACCTACAAATGCGTCAGAAAATTTTCATCCAAAAAAAAAAAAAAAATTAATTTTTTTTTTTACCCTTTTTATGCCCAAAAAGAGGGTTTTTTTTTTTTGTTTTGGCCATATCTTGGGCATACTGAGTTGTTTTTTCGAAAACGAATAGGCATCGGAAAGCTGGTTCCGAGCCGGACCTCGTCATGTTGGTATTTTTTTCCATTTTTTTCTGTTTGACTATTTTTGTTTCCAGTCAAAGTGAGGTCTTGTTTTTGCACTCCGGGAGCCATAAAATGAGCATCCGACCTCCGTTTTTCGAAAAGTTTATAGTTTTGGAAAGCGTGTGTTGTGTACTTTCCAGATATATGAGTTTTATTTCCAGATTCTGCTCCATGCATATTTTATTCAGTTTTTTTCTTTTCCGCACTCTGGTGGATATCGTGGTTGTTTCAGGTCCTGGGATATCTTCTTTGAGTAGGTTGTCTCTATTTTGGTTCTCGTTTCTATTTCCAGTCTTCTTATCATTGTAGCATTGTAATTATGCAAACACACCGAGATAAAGTGCCATCATGCATTGTTTACTTGGAATCTTGCACATCTCGTGCCTTGTTGTACATGCACTATTGATAAAGTGCCATGAGGGGGTTGATGTTTGCCTTGTTTACCATCTTCCTTTGTCCAGTGATTGTTCCTTCCATGACATTCACCTCATGATGTGTGTCAAGTGAGTGTTCCTTCCATGACACCATGTACTTTTCTCAGCACCTTTGATGTTCCTAGTTCTTCGTCATGCAGTTCTTGTTGGCTGTTCTTTTCAATGTACCTGTCCCTCTCCCTCTTCAACATTATGGGGAGGTTTATCCTGTTGGTTCTAATGCTTCCATGGTTCGATTGATCAGCTCTTCAAGCTTTGGTTTCTCATGCCATCTGTATCTTTGAGATCAGTGTTTGCCTTGTTTGGCATCTGATTCGAGTAGTGTCATTTGAGGGCACTCATACAGATTACAGTCTTCTCTACCTAATCATGTTCTATTTTAGTGGAGGTTCTTCAGATCAACAGTTATTCTTCGATAGAGTTTGCAGGTTCTTCATGCTTCAGTGGTGTTTTTTTCCATCTCTTTTTGGAGTAGAGTTTTGTTCCCATGTGGTTTTCTTTATTTCTCCAATTTATAGAGATTTCATTGTATTTGGGTACCTGATCAGGCCTTGTTGCCGGGATCCATTCTTATTGCTTTCAGTAGTTGTTCTAGGTTTTAGCTTCTCCCTAAGTCTAGCTTAAGGGGGGATGTTAGAGTATTCGGGTATTTACTTGATTAATTAAACAATATTTGTTTAATTATTTAAGTTCCCTTTATCTCTTTTACACTTAAGCTAACTTTAGGTGCATAATAATTAATTCTTTTATTAATTATTATGTGCAAGCCTAGGGTTTTCCCTTTTAGGGTTTCTTGACCCATTAAAGGTTGAGTTCTTTCTTTTCATTGTAAGAATCACATTACATATTTTTGTGAATATTGAGCTCTCTCTTTTTGAGCATATTCTCTGTGTATTTGTTTTTCTGTATTTGCTTCCTTGCTTCTCCTTGTAACAGGTTTTTCAGCTTGCAGAAATCATTTGGACTCCTGTGGTGTTGTATTTTCTCAACTCCTATAATAAGCACATTAAGCGAGAACAAAATAGTAAGATCACAACACAATGAGAACAAAACACATATACATGTGGAAATAATACATCAAACATTTGCAAATTATATTGACATACATAGTTTAGACATTTGCAGGCATAATAAGCATAGTAAGTGGGAAAAAAATAGTTAGATCACAATAAAATGGGAACAAAACACACACACACACACACACACACACACACACACACACACATATGTGGAAATAATACATAAAATATTTTCAAATTGCATTCACATACACTATATAGACATATATTGTCACAACACAGTGGGGACAACTCTTAAAATTTAGAAATTGCATTGACATACACAATAAAGACATATAGATAGTTGAAAGAACAATTACATGTTTGTATTGTCAAATAAATAAGATATAAAGTGGAATAAGAAGAAAACTTGTTTTAGGTCGATCTATCTTCTTTGGTGTCTTCTTAGGCCATTGGAAATTCTTCTTGTCTCCATGAGTAGAAATGAAAGGATTTGATGTCTATTTGAACTTGAAAAAATTATGATATGTTGGTTTCTTGTTTGGTATGGCCTCTTTAATTTATGTCCTCTTTTATTTTCAAATTGCACGGTCAAATCATGTTTATCATTAATTTTAATTGATACTTTTGTTCATTTCATTGTGTAGACGTATAAATCTAATCACTTTCTTAAATAAATATTTAATATTTATTTTAACCTCATCCCTCCTAATAATTAAATCTTATTTAATTAATTTCTTCATTTTCATCTATTTGATTAAATAAATTATTCAATTTATTTAATTAAATTCACCTAAACCTTTTTTTAGCCTTTAATTAAAAAAATCACTTTATTTAATTAATTCCCCTTTCTTCCTTTTAATTAAAATTACATTTAATTAAATTGATCCTTGCATATAAATAAATCTAATTTATTTATAAAAATCCCCCTACTTGTATTTATGCAAGTTGCATCTATTTTAGTTGAAATAAAACATTTTATTTTAATTAAAATTCTTTTTCTCCCACTTGCATTTTCTTACATCTCCCACTTGCCTCTTAAACCTCTTCTAGAGCCTTCTCGATTCTTCTAAACTATTTTAATTGGTCCAATCAATTCCTAATCATGTCCTTTCCCTAAATTTGAGGAAGTCACTTCTCAAATTTGGAGGAAAGTCTTCTAAATGCATTTAAGGCTATATTTCTTCAACAAGCTAATTTGTTGAGTTCACCCAAATTTGGAAGGACTCTTACAAATTTGTCCCAAAAGTCTTCCAAACCATTAATTGTTAACTCCACCTTCCCCTCATGGTTAGAGACTTTCTCTCTAACTTAACCCTTATCTAACCGAAGGGTCTTATCAAGCACCCTTGACTTTAAACTTGGTTATCCTATTAACCCTTGCACAAGATTTTACCCCTTGGTTAAAAGCTTTATCCAATGGATGACCCTAGCCTAACCATAGCCTTACATCATAAGGTAACCTTCATGTCTCCTCGAGCATTTAATGCCTCTTGCATCTCCTCTCAAGCCACCTCTTGTTGACAATTGTCACCATTTCATTGGTGAAAATTGTAAACATGGATTGAGTAATTTTCAATCCTAGCCATTGTTAAGATTATTCAACCTTAACCCTCCATGCCCCATTTTCCCTATAATAGAGCTCTCATTCTTCATTCTCCATATCCAAGTTTCATGCATCTACATTATAGTCTAATTTACTAAGTATTTTAACCTCTCTTTGTTAAAATATCATCATAACATTTAAAAGCATTTTATTACATATCATAAAATATTCATGCTAGTATATCATGTTAGGATAATTTAGTAATATCTTTATCATATCACTATCTCAATCTTAGCATAAGCATAATAGTTTTTAACATATCATATAGATCTTAGAATGCATTCATGCATATAAATCATAATATCACTCATTCTTGGAGTTGTCATTCCTAAGTCATTTTCTCAATGATCTGAGAGAAAAACATTGGCTTTAGGGATCCTATGAGATAGAGAACAATGGGACACTCCTTAAAAAGTTAAACTAGTTTAAATTAGTTTATACCTGCGCTAAGAATCTCATTGGTATGAAGGTCATTTGACCTCAATTTGTTTGTTTTGATCACCATATTTTCATGCGTAAATATTTGGCGCCCACCGTGGGGCACGCCCCAAAAATAACATTGTTTTTTATGCAGGTTAAAGATTGTAATCACGTCGAAACACTCTTTTAGCGCATCTGGGACTTTCTACAACGCATTTGTGGCAAACTTTAGTGCATCAATCACATTGTTTAGCGCATAGAAACCATTCCTTAGCGCATTTGACCTTTCTTTATGGTGCATATCCTTCTCTGCTTTTTCAACGCATAGGAGCATTAGATTATCACATTCGGGCCTCAAAATAGCGCTTTTGTCCTTCTATTAGCACTTCTGCACCACTTTTTAACGCATATGTGCCAAAGTTTAGCACGTAGCTCTGACATAAGCAAAATTTTTGTAACCGAGTCATAAATTTAGGCTTGTGAAGCCCACCATTAGGGTTTAATTTTTGACTAACTGTGTGCAGGTGCTAACATTTTTTTCAGTGTAGGAAAATGGGGAGTTAGTTTGTTTTCTTTACTTTCTTTATAAGTTGGTAAAAAGAACTCACTTTTCCTTTTATTGCAAAAGTTAAAATGAATCTCACCTTTTCTTTTGGATGCCTAAAATGAACTTCATGATCTCTTTTGGTGCCTAAAATAAACCTCACTTTTCTTTCTTGCATGGATAAAAAGAACAACAAATTCAAATCTTTCCTTTTATGCAATATAGGATCATCTTTCTTTGGGTTCTAAAAAGAACAAAACAAATTTTCCCATTTCTGCAAAAGGTTAAAATTGAACATCATTTTCCTTTGGTGTTGATTAAAATAAACTTCATATTTCATTTGGGAGATTTAAAAAGAACTTTCACTTCATTTCAAAAAGCTTTCAAGATTGCAAAACCATTTTTATTCATTTGACGAATTTACTTTGGTTGACCAGGAGCTCTTTGGTTCAATTTTTTTTGCTATCTTCACACATTGCTACATTGGGTTAAAAAGAACCACATGTCTTCTAAATAGCTTTTTAGGAAACAATTACGATATTGGAAAACAAAGAAAGTGTGTATTATGTGTCTTGAAAGTGGTAGGCATATGCTTTCCCCTTAACTGGGTGATCAAAAAGCCAAACCCACTCTTTAATGATTTCTTTACTTCAAGTATCTTACATCCTTTAGAGGGCTTGCCTTCCCAAAGCCTTGAATGGGCTAGTGTGAAGGGTACGACCCAAGTGGGAAATAACTTTATTGCCAAGTATTCCAACCCACTATAATCAAATGTGGAGGCTAATGAAAATCCCCTCCAACGGTTTTTCTCAGCGATTAGTCTTCCCCTAGTATCTTTAAGATACATTAAGCCTTTGTTTTAAAGGTTGGTAAGCCTCCCGAGGGAGTTTATCACCGAAGACTGAATGAAAGCCTAATTACAAACCTTAGCATTAGAAACATTGAACCGGGTCAGTTACCAAACATTGCCAATATCATAGTGCAAGGGTGGGGAAGAATCTGCCCCCAAGATTACTCACCATATATCTCCCAAGATTACTACCCAATTTTGAAGCAATTCACTTTGGGTTAATTTCTGGACAAAGGTAAAAAACGGGCGCCCCCTAGGGGGTGAAAAGGCTATTTGAGATGATGGAGTATCGAGACTAGTGGGTTATGATATTGTTAATGACCTTTGAAGAAAGAGTTCGCTTGATATGTCTTCTTTGTAATCCAAACCAGTGAAAACATCAGGGATTTTAAAACATCCTCACAAGAACATACACTATTTGTTAGCATAGGCAAACTATTATTACTTCTGTCTACTGTGTTTTCAAATCGTTTTATTAGAAAATCATCCATCAAGCACAAAGATCATTTCTCAAACTTTCAACAAAATCATTAGAACAGAGAAATTAGGATAGATAGCGCATCAGAGCATCAGTATAACGCATCTCAACCATAAGATAATGCATGTAAACCCAACCTTAGCGCTTATACATTTCAAATTAGTGCATGAGCAACATAACACTGGTCAAAAATCAAATAGCACTTGCAATAACCTTTTTAGTGCATAAGAGAATCAGTGTAGCACTTAGAGACCATAAGATAGCGCATACAAATCAAATATTAGCGCTTATGAAGGACATATTAGTGCATAATAGAATATTAGCGCTTATGAAGGACACTTTACCAATTTTGAAAATGATAGCACCAAAGTGTAGTGTTGAGAATAAAGATTCTTTGAGCCAATTAGACACATTGTCTAAATATATAACCGACAACCTAATAACACTGGACAAAATGAATGAGGATACATTTAAGGAGAGATTAATAAAGGAAAAAGAGAAATTCTTTATGGAAATTGTGAATAAGAACAAAGAGGAAATGGATACTCTTTTACCAAAACTCACTGAAATCATTTTTGACTTCAAGAAATTGTACAAGGACACTTGCAAAACGGATGTATTAACAAAGGATCTTGACAAAGAAATAAAAAAAACATAGGATAAGATTAATAATATTGCTGATAATCTGATTGGAACATCAGACTCATTTTTGGAATTAGAGAAGAAAATTGCAGAGCAGGAAGAGAAAATCAAGAAACTGGAAAATTAAAAACAAAGAATAAAGGACAAAGCAAAGGACTTAAAATGCAGACTTGGTCAAAGACTAGAGTATCTTATTTCTTTGAGAAAAGAAATATCTAAGGCTCTGGTTCCCAGACTAAAGACACCAGAAGAGCAAATGCACATACTCACCGGTACAGTGCAAAGGAATCAAGAGGCTATAAAAGATTGCAAAACATTCATTAATGGAATAAATCTAGTTTTGACAGACATTTTTCAGATTGTAACCCACCGGTTAGAAGAAATCAGGCAGGACTCCACTAACAACGAATGACAACCTTTGTCATTGATGTCAAAGGGGGAGTAGAGGAATGAGAAAAATGGTTCATCTGCTCAGGGGGAGCACACAGTTTTGGTAAGACATTTTTGGCAGACTATTTTTGGATGTCATTTTTGGACACTTTTTGATTTTTCTCATGAGTGTTGCCATCAATGCCAAAGGGGGAGATTGTTGGCAAATGCACACTCCAATGAGAAATTGCAGGTGATTGAAGGTTTTGTCATTGATGGCAACCTTGCAATCATATGATACTAGCAAGACAAATATATCGGCACTGACAACGACAAACTCTACACCAACACACAGAACACCGACAGTGAAAGGATGGATACCGACACTCTGGCCGACAAGAATTTTGTTGATAATATATTTTGTAATTAATTGTAAAATGATTGTAAGACGACATGGTGGGTTGTAATATGACTCATATATGTGTGAGATCATTGTAGAACATTTAAAAAGAACATGATAGGAGAAATTAAGCAAACCTAATATGCAAATTATAGGTTAAGGGTTTATGTATGAAGCAGAGCTAAAACCGGTAGTGGATCTGGCATAAAAGATGCTAATTTGAAGCAGTACAAGACATTGGATTTGTATAATCCATTTTTGTAAGTCAGCGTGACTTCCTTTGTAATTGAGTAGAGAGCTCTAGGCACTTGGCCTTCCTGCATGTGTAGGCCCCTCTTGTAAAAACAATAATATTCCCTTATTGGCCAGTAAGTGAATATTGTGGGTCACAAATCCCACTGAGGTTTTTCCCACACCGGGTTTCCTTGTTAAACTACTGTGTTATGGTGTGCTTTTCATGTGGTTGTTGTTATTCTTGTTTACTACATTATTTTTGGTTTACCGATGCAAAGTATTGACATGTTTTAACTTAAGTAAATTCACAAAACGGTTAGATACTGATTCACCCCCCCCCCCCCCCCCCCTCTCAATATCTTTGGGATCCTAACAGATAGCACATTTGAAGGAAAACATAATGCATATGGAAAACTTTGTAGTGCATTGGGGTTATCTTTGTAGGTTCTATCTTAGCGCATGATTAAAATTGGCAAAAAAACAGAGAGAAATCTATCAACCTGTTGAAAATTTTATAACCAGTTTCGAACACCCTTTTAGGTCTTCTGACAAATCCAACACATAAGAAAAATTGTAGCAAACAAGGAGGGATCATAAGTGAAAGAAACTTCCAAATCCAACTAAGCACCCTTGGAAGGGGATATCAAATCTTCAACTATCTTAAGATCAAATTTCATCCAGCCAAATTAAGGAGTATCAAATAGAGTGATCAAAGGTTCCTCCATCCAACAAATCTTATCAAAACAGTACCCAGTTAAGTTCTCAAGTTGCCAAATTAAGTTTCTATATTGTGAAACTTGATTCATATCATTTGGCACACTTTGTCGTGGGGGCGAATCGAACTAAAACTCTACTTGACAAGTAAGCTTGAGTATCCAAAACAAAGTATCCATATCAACCATCAACATCAACATTGATCATTTGTGTATGACCACTCCCCGTATTTTGAGAAGAAGTCTTGATCAAAAGACTAAGTTGAAGAAGAGACAACCTAGTTCTAAGGCACTTATCAAGAGGAGTAAATTTCTCTATATCAACCGTCAACTTTTTAAATCACATCACGAATTATTGCATCATATGCGGTTGTATCTCCAAGGAAACACCAAAGAATTTGACAAAGAACCTTTGAGAAGCAGAGCTTACATTTTGTTACCCTCCCTTAATTGTCAATTGTTATGATTGAATAATTCTTGATAGTGTTCTTTAAAGTGGAGCCTTGTGTAAATTTTAGTTATATGTCGGGTCATAATTCTTTGAACTGGAACCTTTCTGTTGAACTCATCCAAGGTACAACGTTCAGGTTCAAGCGGTCTTGTCGCTCCGTGGTCATGTCTTTATTAAAGTTTTGTTGAGTGCGTTTTTGAACTTGAACCTTTGAACCACCATTTTTTAAAGTTCAAAGTTCAAGGTTCAATATGTGTAGGAGTAAATTTTGGTCCAAAGTCTTGTCTTTAGCAAGGTCCGTTGTATATTCTTATGTTGGTCCATCGGTAGATTTTATTTTGTTTCTTTGAACTTGAACTCGTGAACCACCGTTGAAGGAGTTCATAGATCAAGGTTCAATGTTGGATGAATGTAGCTTCAAGTAGAAAAGGAAAGCATCATGTTGGCGGGTGTTTAAAAAAAGAAGAAGAGAATATTCTAAATTTAAAAAGAACCTGAGATAATAAGCTGTGAGGTGTACTTTATTGCATGATAATCATAAAGAGGAAGGAATAAGCCGGATAATGATGAGATGTTGGGAAAGGGTCTTTTCAGAGTAAGAAGACATGGATAAGTAGTCAATTAATCCAGAATGAATCATGTGAGCAATTATTTTGCCCTTACTTGAGTTTTCTTGTTTGTTTTAAAATCATTTCTCGTAGTTTCCCATTTCACAATTAAGCAAGTGTTGGACGCTCCGCATGGTGACTTGACCTCTATTTTGCAATTTAGAATCCTCTTTCAAGGTGAGTTTTGTTCTTTTTCCTTCATCCTTGTTATTCCATGCATCCAATGAGCTCTGCTAATTTGTTTTCTTGCAAAGTTTCTTGTTTACCTTTGAGTCCTATGTAGAAACCCAAGATGAGACCAACATTGCCTAAAATTGATTAAAACTCAGGGCTAGTTTGTTCACACCCAGATTTAGGTGATACCTTCCTCCCATTAGTAGATTTAAAATAATTTCATGAGAGAGTACAAAATTCTACAAATTCCCATCTCATGCAGAAAATAATTGATAGTGGGTTAATAGAAGCTACATCTTCTCCACTAGTCGTTATCTGTCTAGAATTAGTCCAAGAATGTATGAACCACTATGACCCTGTTCAGAGGAGCATCCAAATCACAGATGGTGAAGTTTTGCTGAAAGTGAATCGAGAAACCATTGTTGTAGTCATGAAGATTCCTGAGAAGGAACGGTATGAGGGTTGGACAGTGTCTAAGTTGTAGGGGTTGTTTTTTGAAAAGAAGACAATATATCAAAGTGTTATTGCCCGAAACTGGTTATTGAAGCTTCAGAAGGGCGGCTCTCATTTACCTAGACCGTTAACCAGAGAACATTGGATTAGAGAGGTACAAGATATTGTCATTTTGGGAATCAAATAGCCTTCTTTTGGGAAGATTGGATGTACTTCTTTGTTTAGGTTATTTTAGATGAAGGGAGATACATAGATTGGGTGGAGTTGATTGCTGAAAGGATGCATGAGGGTTTAAGTTGTTCTGGTAAAAAATAAAATTATATGTCATCTTACCTCATATACTGTTTAGCTTGCACTCGCCAATGGGTTGGCTTATACCATGAAAATTGGCAAAATGATATGAAGATATATGATTATCATCTGCATTTGCAACATAACAGAGCCACTGAGAATTATCACAGACTCCATGATGTTTTCCTTGGGAGACTGGTGTTTGAGTTGAATGGGGATATTCATAAAAGATTGATTGAGGAAGCCATGTAGTTTAAAGCACATGCAAGAGCTTCTATGTTTTGTTTTCCAGATTCACTTATTTTAGGGTTGGTGGTTTTGAAGGTGAACCATATAAGTTGCTGAGATATGCCTTTGATAGGCAAGTTTTAATTGAAGTATGCAGGCAACTTGCTCATATTGACAAAGTATACAGGGTGAAGCATCAGAAATGAGTTTCTTTACCCATTGAGTTGACCTATTACACCTGTAATAGTGTCGCAGATACCTTGAATTTAGAGTTAGAGTTCAAGAAGCTCAACTTTCAATTGTATACTCCCATAATTGATTTTGATGCTAAGGGGTTTGCAGTGGCTCACCTTACACTCAGAAAAGATTTTTAACATATACCGAACCTAGAAGATTTATGGGCGGATTGCATGGATGAATATAAGGGTTCGGAGAAGAGCTCACTTAAGGATTTCAGTGGAACAGATAAGGAATTATGATCTGAAGATGAATACTACAAATATTGTTGATGATGAAAATGATCTGTTTGATTCCCAGTTTGTTGATGATAGACAAAAGGGAGTGATTCCAGAAATAGATTGGGGGAAGAATGAAGAAGAACATATTCAAACCAGGACATACTTGGTTATCCGAAGGACAAAAAAGTGGCTCAAAGAGAGGTAGCTAAGAAAAAGTTCATGAAAAAGTTCAACTGCAACCACTAAAACCCTATTTTCTAATCCCCTTGTTCCATCTTGTGCAGGTCCTTCTAGGAAAAAGGAGAAGAGTGAATAGGTAATACAAAGGGTATAGAGAAAATAAGATTTACCAATAGGAAGAATCACTCGTTATAGAACTAAGAGTAGAAGAAAATATTCCCTTGCTGATATAGTAATTGACCTTGAGACCGTACCTGAGATGCATATTTATTTTCCAAATCCAAATGTGGAAGTGTAGGATTTATATGATGAGGGTGGCAGCCAATAGGTAGATGAATCCCTGAATGTGGACACTACTTTAGTAGTGAGAGGTCAAAAGGAGGTATAAATTGGTTCAGACAAATCTCTTGCAACCCCAAGGTCAACATGGTTGGAAAACACATTAACCAGTAAGAAGAGGAACATCGTTCCAGTATCTATCCCCATCAAGGATATGGCCAGTTTATGTCTAGGTAAGATTTCTAAACCCCAAAGGTTAAAGACTGTATCCAAAATTGATTTTGATGAAGATACAGGTAACTGGATTGCAGAGATTGCCCACCCAAAAATTGATGAAATTATAGCTGATCCAACAAGTAAAGATCTCACGGTGGAAAAAGTGAATTTAGGGGCAAGAACTTGCGCAACAGATGTATTACATTTGGAAGTTTCAACCAAGAAGATACTGAAAAGATCCAGGAAAGATGAAAGGATAAATCTGAAATGAAAGAGATAATGAAGAGCATGGCAGAATACATTGAGGCACACAATAGTCCTAATTCGCAACCCATTTCTTAGACTCCTACATCTTTTGACCCAAAGTCTCCTGTCAATCAGAAAACAACTGGGCAAATCCAAAAATGTTGATTAATGACAGACGTTATTATGGATTGGCTAGGCAAAATTCAGAAAGCAGGAGGGAAATATTTTTGTGGATCTGAGTAAGGCTCATGATGATGCAAACACGGTGACAAAGGAATTGGAGAATGAAATTGTCAAATGGAAGAAGGAAGAAGATGAACGGATGAAAAGAGCAACTCAGATGAGAGAAGTACACAAATATGGTGTAATGAATTTCTTGTCAGAAAAGCTAGTTTCAGCCCTAGATGATAATGTTATGTACCTGTGCCAAAGAAATGCAAAATGGAGAAATGCATTGGTGAGACAGGCGTATGAAGAGTCTGCCAAATTGGTGAAGCAACTTGCAGAATTGATATCTTCCATGCACACTGAGCTTCGTTGCGTTGGTTTGAAGTGTTTAAAAGATGATGGAAAAACTCTAGAAACACTTGAGGTCATAACAAGGTCATTAGAAGAGAAAATCAATCACATCAAGGAAGCCAAGGGCTTGATCCCAAATGACTTGAGCCTCATGTCTAAAATGGAGTCACTTCTTTTCTTGTGCATTCAGAACCTAGGTGAACATTCAGATAAAGTAGCACAAATACGCCGTGAAAAGGAAGCATGGAAGCAAAGAATGACACACGTGGGGCTACCACATAGCACAATCATTCAACACTTTGTCGTCGCTTATGCAGATTGGAAGAAGAAAGCAGTTATCAAAACTTCTTAGGAATGTTCTATGCTAGAATGTCTCTTTTTAGTTGTTAGTTATGAAAACGGTTTTATTTTCCTATTTTAAACACTGCTTTCTCTGAGTTTGCGGGGCGGAAATGTTTTTTTTTTTTTGTTTCCTGTGTAAACTATTAGCCAAGTTGTGGCTATTTAAATTGATTTGCTTGAATTTGACAAGGTTGGAGATATTTTGGTGATGATATAGATTAACAAACTTAGTTTTCTTATGAAATGCGTTGAATTTTCAAGAAAGGCATTGTATCTATGAATAGAATGATACTTATTTTGTAGCTTTCAAATTTGTGTGTTTGAATATGAATTGAAAATCTCCGTTGAGATATATATTCAATTATACAACATTTTTTGCTTCTTTGATTATTTCACTTTCATAAGTCTGTGAATCAATTTAATGAGTAAGTCTTTTGTTGATTTTGCACTGATGTTCTGATCCCCCTTGTCCAGTGAGACACGAGAGAGACTCGATTGGATCTATGTTGAGAGAAAATTTTCTAAAAAGTGAAGCTAATTTAGTTGTAAGCATGTGAGTTTGCATACATAATTTTGATCTTTATAGCATTCATGTGGTGTTGACTTATGAATATGAATACCTTTACTCACTTTTTGGTTAAAAGTGAAGTTATAATTTTAAATAAAATTCATTGAATATTATACGGGAAGCTGCACCCTTATGCAGACGATAAATTCTTCATAAATTTACCCAATTGTTGGTCCAATTTGTCTTTCAAGAAATAAGGGCAACACGAGTCAATCAACATAAAATTAAGACAAGATAAATCTGTTAACCAACACATTCAAAAGGCAACCTTCAATAAATGCCTTAACAGTGGAGGACGGATCAATTCCGTCTTGTTTCCAAAATCTCTTATCACCTACAAGGAAACTCGACCTGAACCACCAACCCCACCAAGAACCCTAATAGAAGAAGAGGAATTCACTACTATAGAGATATATTGATGCCCACTGTCACTCGATCTCAGAGAAATAAAGGAAAGGATCCACAACCAGAATCAAGTACATGACAAATGGAGTCCAATCCTTTTGATGAATATGCGAATGTAGGGGAAACAAAGATAACCGAAGAACTTCTCCAACAATGTCACGAGAGTGCCTCTTTCCAAAAACTCATACTTACAATACCCAAAATCAAGAGCATTTGAGAGAGGAAGACACACATGATCAAGACAGCACACACAACCAAGACAATACCCGTGATCATGACAACCTTAGTGAACAAGGGCATGTTCCTCACCAAAGGTCTAGAGAAGCAAATGCAAGATATGCAACAAGTGTCTACAACGAGGTATTCTTTGGAGGATATTTGTCCTTACCCTTTTGACATGAGGCTAAACATGATACCTTTCCCGCCAAATTCAAATATACAAAGTATGATAAATACAATGGTAAAAGTGATCCCCGTGATCATGTCATGGAATTCTATACTATGAGTCTAGAGTTTTCTCATAATGATACATACATGACGAGGCTATTCCCAAGAAGTTTGGGAGGGAAAACAATGGAGTGGTTGTCAAAACTCACACCTCCCATCAGCTCATTTGATGAGTTGGTAAACAAATTCATTACTCAATACTCCTAAAACATCTAGCATGAAATCACCATGCTTGACATTTGCAACACCAAGAAAAATAATAATGAAACGTTCATGGTCTTCTTGCAACGATGCAGACGTATGGTCTCAAGGTACCCACGTGACGTACCTGAAAAAGAAAAGATGGAGATCTTCATAGACAACTTAAATAGTGAAATGAGTTATCAACTCAAACTGCAATATCTTCCTACTTTTCAAAGCTGATCAAAAATGGCATCCAAGTAGAGGAAGCCTCCATCAAGAAAGGGACCTTTAAGTTCTTCAAGGAAGGTGTTAGTTCGTCAAATAATAACACCTACAACAACCAAAATAACAACAACAACTCAGACAAGTCCAAGTATTGGACAAGGAATAAAAACATTGCTAATGATGGTGTGGTAGACAACATTAAAACAAAACTACCATTGTTAAACCTATCTGGCATTACTCCGCGAAAAAATACTCAAAACAACAAACAAAGAACCAACAATCCAGGAGCACACAATCAAGGCAATATCAAACAAGGGAATAACAATAACGCTAATACGAAGCCAACACCATATCGATGAAAGTTCAGACTTTTGGGACAAACCCTTGAATTTGCGTTGCGAGAGCTATTGGCAAATAAGGTCATTACATTACCAAATGAAAGAGATTTTGACCCTCAAATCAAACCACCATGGTGGAATGATACACACTATTGTTATTATCATAGAAACAAAGGCCATCACATAAATGATTTCCTAAGATTGAAGAACTTGGTTCAAGATATAATCGATAATGGTGACCTAACGATAGATGGTCATAAAACCAATGATGATCATGAAGCTTTCAAAAATCCTCTTCCTAATTACGAAAAGGGAGGAGCATCAACGTCAAACAACAACAAAGGAGCTCATATCAATCACATATCGACATATGATAGTCAAATAAATGTTAAAAGATCAAAGATAAACAAGAACATGTGTCGATAAATGTGACAAGAAGGGCTCAAAAATATGTCTTAAAGGGGAACACATAAACAACTTGGTTGACCAACTACAGAGAACACCCACTCTGATATCAATACTTGAGTTGTTGAAACTCTCACCAAAACAAAAAGATATTTTGGAGCAAGCTCTTGTCAAAACAACCGTTTTGAATGATCTAGATGTCAATTTATTCCAAGCCATGGTGGCCCATATGATGGTGCCACATAACATATCCTTTTTTGAACACAATGATGTCTCTTTGATTCATCCACATAACACCCCGCTCTATATCGAATTCCTAGTCTACAAACATTGGGTGAAAAGAGTACTCATAGATGAAGGAGCTGGTCTTAATATATGTACCCTAAAGCTTATATGTGCATTGGGCTTCTTCGAACAAGCTATTGATCCCAAAAAGAAGATCACCATCAAAGTCCATGATGATGAAGAAAGGTCATCTGAAGGAACAATGGTACTACCCATTCATATAGGACCGGTGTAAAAGGACACATTATGCCAAGTGTTGGACATAGATTGGACATACAACATACTATTGGGTCATCCATGGATCCATGAAATGCAAGTGGTACCTTCCATGTACCATCAATGTCTCAAGTTCCCCTATGATGGACAAGATATTTCAATATCTGCAGATACTAACCCTTTTCAGTACTGCAATGCTATGGGGGCAGCTCAAGATAGCCTGGTTCCACACAACAGGGAGACCCAATCTTCCTCATCATCTTAAATAATTGTCCATTAACTCAAATTATTCTCCATAAACTTTGAGAAAAAGATGAAAATAAAAGACCAAGGCATGGGGGAGGACTCTTTTGAACTCCTATGTCTATCTAAGTTACCAACATCACCAAAGTCTCATGGACAACCTTCCACATCAAGGCACTAGGTAGTTCAACCCATCAAGAAGTTTGATGGTAAATTTATACAAATAGGCACACTAGTAGAAGAGTCAGAAGACAAAGACATCCTCAGTTGGCTATACAAAGACGAGGAAGAAATCAGAGTTGTTTCCCTAGAGGTGGTCGTTCCAATAGAACAATATGACAATGGGTTTAAAATCATGCAACACATGGGGTACAAAGGAAAAGGTCCTATTGGAAAGCATTAAGAAGGCAACATAGAACCCATACAACCCCGTTCACAATTTGCAAAAGACAAAACAAGATTTGGGTATGGCCAACATGTTCCACATGTGCAAAAGAGAGATGATTGTTGGCATTATGTGAACCGACATGAAGACATAATGATATTGGATGTTGTCATCGATGTCAATATGAGACATAGTGTGAACCGGCACATGTGATAGGTGAATAGAGAGAGGAACCGGCATATGTATGAACCGGTTTATATGCCAAAGTGAAGCGGCATATTTGTTCAAGGTGAACCGGCATGTAGTTATGAGAACCGACACATGGAAGCATTGTATGACTACCGATTGGTAGGTAGCTTCCACTTCGAGGTTTCCAGTTGGAGTACCTCAAGTTTGTGTGACTCAATCGATGATCTTTGTGTGATGAGTTAGCACTATGATGGAGGACAGATCGTGTTGCCACATAAGCTCTATGCACGTGAAGGATCTTGCATGAAGAAGACTATTCCTATCTACCTCGGGAATGTGCGAAGTCTGTCAAACGGTGATAATGTGTGATGGGTTATCAGCCACCAAGAAATTAGTGGATAATGGATGATGGAGAATGTCTTGAGATCGATTCAAGATTGTTGCATTTAAGCAGTATGATTTAGCGGTCAGGATCGAACCGTTTGAATTGCTTAACCTAACAGGTTTAGGGTTTAGGGTTTTTGCTACCGACCTCTATGTTTCCTATAAGGTCGATGTTGTGTTTCTTTCTGAGGTTGTTGGAAAAAGTTGTGTGTGTATCCAAGGGAAGTGATACGTGATTCTTGCCAAACCAAAGGAGAGAAGAGATACCTGCAAAGTGAATGTGCAGAAGGAAAAGATGAGCCTAAACGGATCTGCATTAGCATTGAGTGCTGTTAACAGATCATTGTAATACTTTTTGATCTCTAACCACTTCAATAGTTGTAAAATCCCCTAATAGGGTAGCCTTAACTAGCTTGATTCAAAATCCCTTAAATCGGGTGGTCTTAATCGGCTTGATTCAAATCCCTTAACCGGGTAACTCGAGGCTAATGAGTTCTAAGAAGCTAGAGAGCTTAGGAGATCCTTTTAGCTATTGAGTTCTTGAAATCCTCTAACAAGGTGACCCTACCGAGCTTAACCCTTAATCGGGTGATCCCTAACAGGATCGGTTCCTACCAGAACCTATTGTAATGCCCTTAACCAGACAAGGCTCCTAACAGAGCGAACTTCTAAAGAGTTCAAAAAGCAGCTTGTGGGTATTTATCCCCATTGTGGTTTTTCCCAGTTGGGTTTCCACGTTAAAAATATGTGTCATGTGAAATGCTTTTGTCTTGTGATGCTTTGTCTGACCTGTTAAGCACACGAAGGTTCTATGTTTTATGCCTGTCTATAAAACATATTGAACTCACTGTTGTGAAGATCTGGTGGTTAAGTTTACTTATTTATGCATGAGAATATAATGATACTGTAGTATTGAGCTAAGAGGAAAGCTTATTGAGTGACCGATTCATGATTGATTGAGCTGTACTGGATGTTACCGGTTGCACTCTGTTTTATCGGTATCCCTGTTTGTCAGTCATTTGGAGCATTTGCTATCAAACCGGTTTTGGACTGTATTTGTGTTTGTACTGATTCACCCCCCCTCTCAGTACCGGTTTGGTACTAGTGGTTCATCATTGAGTTATCAATTGGTATCAGAGCACCTCCAGGTTCTCTGTGTTGTAAGCCTAATCGCTTGAAGAAAAGATCCTAGTCAAATGATGAAGAGGGAAGGTCCAAAGTTTAACAGGGAAAATTTTGGTATATGGAAAGACAGGATGAAGATATTCATCAAAAGCATGGGTGTTCAATGCTGGAGTTATGTTGAAAGTGTATATGTTGTTCCTACCGGTACTCTCACCGATAACCAAAAGAGAGAGATACAAGAAAATGGGCAAGTCATGGAAGCCCTCATCAGTAGTCTATCTGACATTGATTTTATTGATGTTCAGGACAAGGCAAATCCCAAAGAGGTATGGGATGCTCTTGAAAATATCTATGGTGGTGATGAGCATGTAAAACAGGCTAAGGAAGAAAGCCTGAGAGGGAAGTTTGAAGACATGCAGATGGTTGAAGGAGAGACCATTCAACAGTATGGAATAAGAATCAAAATAGTTTTTGGAGAAATAAAGAGTGCAGGTCGCAAAATAGAAGATTCCACTGTGGTAAGTAAAGTTTTGAGATCCTTGTTGCTGGTCTATGCAATAAGGGTTGCTGCTATTCAGGAGCTGAGATCAATAGACAAGTCTAAGGTGTCCTTGGACTCCATCATAGCCAAGTTGACAACCTATGAGCTGAATAGTTTTGATGGTAGTGTTCAAAAGATAGAATCAACTTTTAGAGCC
This sequence comes from Cryptomeria japonica, assembly GCF_030272615.1. Lineage (NCBI taxonomy): Eukaryota > Viridiplantae > Streptophyta > Pinopsida > Cupressales > Cupressaceae > Cryptomeria > Cryptomeria japonica. Next base: position 722,401,101 of record NC_081412.1, read on the forward strand.
TCTGCTATACCTTCCAGGAAAGGAAAAGAGGCAAGCAGTAGTGAGGAACCTAATCAGAGCAGAGAAATGAAGGATGAAGAGTTTCTGATGGAATTTGAAGCACTTCTTGCCAGGAAATTCTCAAAAGGAACTGGTAAATACAAAGGTAAGCTACCTTTGAAATGTTTCTCCTGTAACCGGATAGGACATATTGCTATGAACTGTCCTAATAGTGACAACAAGGATAAACCAGAAAGGTTCAAGAAATTCAAAGGAGGAAACCGAAGAAATTGTTTTGTGGCAGTTGATGAAGGTGTCACAGATGAGGAATCAGAAGATGAAGAGAATGAAGACATTGTGTTTGTTGCTATAAAGGAAGATGTGGTAGACAAGAAGGCTCTTGTCTCCCGGTTTGATGATTCCAATGAGTGGATCATTGACAGTGGCTGTTCTCACCATATGATTGGTGACCGGAGCAAGTTTCTATCCTTAGAGGAGTATGACGGTGGTGTGGTTCGCTTTGGCAATGATGCACCATGCATGGTCAAAGGCAGAGGGTCCATCTCTTTGAATGGAAAGAGTAGTGCTGACAATGTGTACTGGGTTGATGGTCTCAGACACAACCTTCTAAGTGTTGCCCAGCTAAATGACACTGGCCTCACTTTGCAATTCAAGAATGGAGTTTGCAGAATCAAAGGTAAAGATGGTAAATTGGTAGCCACCGGCATGCAGACTAAAGGTAACCTATTTCATCTGAATGCAATATAAGTACATGTCTTATGGCTAAGCTTGATGATAGTTGGATATGGCATAGGAGATTCTGCCATGTGAACTTTGATAACATTGTGAAGGCTAGTAAGATCAAGGCAGTCAGAAGGTTGTCGGTGCTTAGCAAACTGGATAATACCTTGTGTAGAGAATGTCAATTTGGGAAAATGTCTTCCTCAACCTTTAAAGGTAAATCTTTCACTGCTGACAACTTGCTTGATCTTGTGCATATTGATAGATGTGGTCCTATGAAAACTAGAAGTGTGCAGGGTGATAGGTACTTCATGATTCTCACTGATGACTGCTCAAGAATGATGTGGGTCACATTCTTGAAAGACAAGTCTGAAGCTTTTGGGAAATTCAAAGCTTTCAGAGCATTAGTGGAGAAGGAAAGTGGTAAAAGGATCAAATGTCTCAGAATTGATCAAGGAGGGGAGTTCACTTCCAGTGAATTCAACAAGTATTGTGAAGAATTTGGCATCAAGAGACAGTTGTTTGCCCCCCAGACTCCATAGCAGAATGGCCTAGCAGAGAGGAATAACTTGATGGTAGTTGAAGCAGCTAGAACCATGTTGATTCAAGGAAAGGTTGCTCCTACCTTTTGGAGAGAAGCGGTGAGCACTGCAGTCTACACTATGAACCGGGTACTCATAAAAAAGGGTAAGGACAAAACTCCTTATGAGTATTGGACTGGTAAGACACCTGTGGTTAACTACTTTAAGGTATTTGGTAGCAAATGTTACATCAAGAGGAGTGAACATTAGGACAAATTTGAAGCTAAATGTGATGAGGGAATATTTCTAGGATATTCCACCAAGAGTAAAGCTTTCAAGTGCTACAACAATAGGACTCAGAGAATTATGGAAAGGATCAATGTAAGAGTTGATGAATCCTCTGAGAAGACTGAGGAAACTGGCAGTGAGCAAGCTGTAAATGAACTAGTTGCAACCTTCTGGGAATCGGTTGTCAGTCAACCGAGTACCAGTAACAGTGTTCCTGAACCGATGAATGCTGATACTGATGAAGATGAGGATGAAGAAGAGAAGCAAGAAGAACTAGTTAAGACCATTCCTCGGTATGTCAAGTTGAATCATGCTCCCAAGCAGATCATAGGTGATAAGGATGCAGGAATCCTTACCAGAAGAAAGATCAGAGAAAACTCATGTATGATCTCTAAATTTGAGCCTAAGTCATTCAAAGAGGCTCATAAAGATGAAGAATGGATCAAGGCAATGGAAGAAGAACTTGACTAGATAGAGAAAAATGGTACATGTTCCTTGGTACCCAGACTAGAGCATAAAAATGTCATTGGCACCAAATGGGTATTTAGAAATAAGTTGAATGAGGATGGCACAGTGATTAGGAATAAAGCCAGACTGGTATGCAAAGGATATGCTCAAGAAGAAGGTGAAGACTATGGGGAAACCTTTGCTCCTGTAGCAAGATTGGAAGGAGTTCGTATGCTTCTTGCATATGCAACTTTTAAGAGGTTCAAGGTATATCAAATGGATGTAAAATGTGCATTCCTAAATGGTGTACTTGAAGAGGAGGTGTATATTGAGAAACTAGATGGGTTTGCCCTATCTGAAGACAGTGACATGGTATGTAGGCTACATAAAGCATTATATGGTCTAAAGCAAGCACCTAGGGTATGGTATGAGCGCCTACATTGCCATCTTGTGAAGATTGGATTTGAGAGAATAAGTGAAGATAGCAATATCTACTTGAAGTCTAAAGGAGATCAAATCCTGATATGTGAAGTTTTTGTTGATGACATCATCTTTGGTGGAGATGACAAGATGAGTCATGAGTTTGCTGATGAGATGAAGAAAGAGTTTGAGATGTCTCTCATAGGGGAGATTAAGTTCTTCATTGGACTGCAGATCTAGCAGATGGAAGATGAAATCTTCATCACTCAGTCCAAATATGTCAAAGAGGTGTTGAAGACTTTTGGCATGGAAGACAACAAACTGGTTGGTACACCGATGGTGACCGGTTGCAAATTGACAAAAGAGGATGATTCCGCACTGGTTGATGAGAAGGAATACCGATCAATGATTGGTAAGTTGCATTATGTAGTGCATAGTAGACTGGATATTGCACATGCAGTTGGCATTACTGCAAGATTCCAAAAGAGTCCAAGAGAATCTCACTTGATTGCAGTCAAGCAGATTCTTAGGTATCTGAAGGGAAAAAATGACTATGGATTGTGGTACCCATACAACAATAATTTCAATCTAAAAGTGTTCACATATGCTGATTGGGCAGGTAATGTGGATGACCGGTAAAGCACAACCGGTGGTGCATTCTTTCTCGGTGGTAGACTGGTCTCATGGATGAGTAAAAAGAAAAGTTGTATCTCTCAGTCTACAGCGGAAGCGGAGTATGTTGCAGCTTTCATGAACTGCACTCAGACAATCTGGATGAAGCATGTACTGGAAGGCTTCAAGATCCCTGTATCTAAACCGGTAAGTATATTCTGTGATAACACAAGTGCTATCAATATATCAAAGAATCCGGTTTTACATTCTCGAACCAAGCATTTTGAGCTTAAGTATCATTTCTTGAGGGAAAAGGTTCAGAATAAAGAGATTGTACTGGAGCATGTGTCCAGTAAGGAGCAATTAGCAGACATATTCATCAAGCCTCTCCCAAAGACAACATTTGTGTATTTGAGAGGTGAATTAGGGGTATTGCCCCTTCAGGAGGTGAACTAAAAGTGATTGCTCCACATCAGTCAGGTACTGGAAGGACAAATTTTTTGTTGACTGGTGTGTTGAAGGATGCTACTCCTCAGGGGGAGCAACATGATGAAACAGTGATGATTGTACCTCCTCTTTGGCATTGTTGTCAAAGGGGGAGGAGTGAAGTGAAAAGATATCTGCAGCAAATGGGGAGAAGATGTGAAGCAGAGAAGATATCTTTTGTATATTGCCATCAATGCCAAAGGGGGAGATTGTTGGCATTATGTGAACCGGCATGAAGACATAATGATATTCGATGTTGTAATTGATGTCAATATGAGACATAGTGTGAACTGACACATGTGATAGGTGAATAGAGAGAGGAATCGGCATATGTATGAACCGGTTTATATGCCAAAGTGAAGCGGCATATTTGTTCAAGGTGAACCGACATGTAGTTATGAGAACCGGCACATGGAAGCATTGTATGACTACCGATTGGTAGGTAGCTTCCACTTCAGGGTTTCCGGTTGGAGTACCTCAAGTCTGTGTGACTCAATCGGTGATCTTCGTGTGATGAGTTAGCAGTATGATGGAGGATAGATCATGTTGCCACGTAAGCTTTGTGCGCGTGAAGGATCTTGCATGAAAAAGACTATTCCTATCTACCTCGGGAATGTGCAAAGTCTGTCAAACGGTGATAACGTGTGATGGGTTATCAACCACCAAGAAATCGGTGGATAATGGATGATGGAGAATGTCTTGAGATCGATTCAAGATTGTTGCATTTAATGCAGTATGATTCAACGGTCAGGATCGAACCGTTTGAATTGCTTAACCTAACAGGTTTAGGGTTTAGGGTTTTTGCTACCAACCTCTATGTTTCCTATAAGGTCGATGTTGTGTTTCTTTCTGAGGTTGTTGGCAAAAGTTGTGAGTGTGTATCCAAGGGAAGTGATACGTGATTCTTGCCAAACTAAGGGAGAGAAGAGATACCTGCAAAGTGAATGTGCAGAAGGAAAAGAGGAGCCTAAACGGATCTGCATTAGCATTGAGTGCTGTTAATAGATCATTGTAATACCTGTTGATCTCTAACCACTTCAACAGTTGTAAAATCCCCTAATAGGGTAGCCTTAACTGGCTTGATTCAAAATCCATTAAATCAGGTGGTCTTAACTGGCTTGATTCAAATCCCTTAACTGGGTAACTCGAGGCTAATGAGTTCTGAGAAGCTAGAGAGCTTAGGAGATCCTTTCAGCTATTGAGTTCTTGAAATCCTCTAACAAGGTGACCCTACCAGGTTTAACCCTTAACCGAGTATCCCTTAACTGGGCGATCCCTAATAGGATTGGTTCCTACTAGAACCTATTGTAATATCCTTAATCGGACAAGGCTCCTAACAGAGCGGACTTCTAAAGAGTTCAAAAAGAAGCTTGTGGGTATTCATCCCCACCGTGGTTTTTCCTAGTTGGGTTTCCACATGAAAAATATGTGTGTCATGTGAAATGCTTTTGTCTTGTGATGCTTTGTCTGACCCGTTAAGCACATGAAGGTTCTATGTTTTATGCATGTCTATAAAACATATTGAACTCACTGTTGTGAAGATCTGGTGGTTAAGTTTACTTGTTTATGCATGAGAATATAATGATACTGTAGTATTGAGCTAAGAGGAAAGCTTATTGAGTGACCGGTTCATGACTGATTGAGCTGTACTGGATGTTACTGGTTGCACTCTGTTTTACCAGTATCCTTGTTTGTTAGTCATTTGGAGCATTTGCTGTCAAACCAGTTTTGGACTGTATTTGTGTTTGTATTGATTCACCCCCCCTCTCAATGCCGGTTTGGTACTAGTGGTTCATCATTGAGTTATCAAACCATCAAAAACCTCAATGGAAAGAAAAGATAAAACATAACAAAGATTCATGGCAAGAAGAACCATATCAAGTAGCTACAAAGACAAGAAAAGACTAGGAGCGTGAAGAAAAAGAAAAGTGACAAGAAGAACTCATTATACAAAGGGAGGAAGCTTCTTATAAAAAAATACATCATGTAAAAGAACCTAATCAAGCCAAGTTCAAGCCACGACCTGAGGAAATTTCTACTCAAAGAAAGGAGACTGTGTATGAACAAATTCAAAGAGTACAAGAAAACACCGATCTCGAATCAAAACAAGCTACCAAACTTGTGTCAATCATCAGTGAGCTTTTCTCACCATACAACATACTTTTCAGATTCAGTGAAGCCACCTGCGATAGTGATTCTGAAACAAATTCCAATGAGTATCAGTGGGACACCTATTCTTATGTTACTCAGGATATCGAGGTGGATACAATCCACGCATACAAACCCATTCCTTATGAGGAACAAGACCCAATCTCTAGATCATTTGAATTTGGACCCCAACATATCTATGAGGCTAGTGAGAACGAATAACTTCGATACAAAAGAGGCAATGTCGAGGAGAGTACCATCAAAAACCTTGAGACTGTTATAGATCTTACCCTTGCTGAAGACAACTATGAAAATGTCTCTATCATGACCCTCACAACGACTGATCTTGACCCGCCAAATGACTCCCTACCACTCATATATCCTGACCTCATAGAGTGGGAAGAACTTGAACATGATATACCCATATTCCAAAATGATGAGGCTATTGTTCAATACCTCTGCTCTATTAATCCAAAAAATTGCTCCACCAATGAACCACATGATGATATATGCAATCAGGGGAGTGCCAAGTCTCTCAGTCGCAAAAAGAACAAAATTGAAAATCGATCTAATGGTGAAAATCATTTACTGGCAGTATTAGATTGCAAAAAAGTAAAAACAAAGGACACATCTAATGCTGAAAACCTCTTTGAGGAACCTGAGGATGGGAGACTTGACACTCTTCCTAAACATTACCAGGAGCGGTCACCAATATTTATTGAACCAACTCAATCAATAAACATCGACACTGAAGCAACAACCAAAATCATACATCTGGCAGAATCACTCACAAAACAAGAAAGACTGAACTACATCCAATTATTCAAGGAGAAGCAAATAAATTTTGCTCGGTCTTATGCAAACATGCCAAGGGTAGATCCAAACCTTATCATGCATCACTTGTCCATTTCTCCTGGAGCTAAACTTGTAAAACAAAATTTAAGAGATGAACCCGCATGTGGCCATCTTGGTAAAAGCATAGCTAAAGAAACTACTTGATGTAAGATTCATCCGACCCATTGATTAAGCAAAATGGATTTCTAACATTGTGCCATTGTCCAAACCAGACAAAAGCATCAGAATCTGTACAAACTTCAGAGATCTCAACAAAGCTTGTCCAAAGGATGACTTTCCTTTGCCAAGCATCAACAACATTGTTGATCTAACATTGGGACATGATATGTTATCCCTCATGGATGGATTTTCTGGCTATAACCAAATCAAGATAGCTCCTGAATATCAAGATAAAACTGCATTCACATGTTCATGGGGTACATACTACTAGAACGTCATGCCTTTTGGCTTGAAAAATACTGGGGAAACTTATCAGAGGGCCATGAAAACAATCTTCCACGACATGATGTACACTTATGAAAGATTACATGGATGATTTGATAGCCAAATCATTCACAAGAGCAGAACACCTGGACATCTTGGATAAAATATTTCAAAGACTGGAACAATTCAATGTCAGATTGAACCCTAAGAAGTGTGTCTTCGGGGTAACATCTGATAAACTTTTGGGATACATAGTATCAGAAAAATGACATCGAGGTGGATCCAACAAAGGTTCAAGCTATCATGGAAATGCCACCTCCTAAAAATATCAGTCAATTAAGATCTTTACAGGGAGGACTACAATCTATCTGATGATTCATTGCTCAGTTAGCAGATAAATGTCTTCCATTCAACCATCTGCTTCATAAGAATGTAAATTTCATATGCGAAGACAAATGTGCAGATTCATTCCACCAGCTCAAATAATATCTAATGAATCCACTAGTTTTGGTGCCACCAATAGCAGGAAAGCAACTCATTCTCTATATACCAGCAATAAAAGTGTCACTGGGGGAACTACTAGAACAAGAAGATCCAATGGGAAATGAAAGGGCTATCTACTACATCAACAAGAATTTGAATGGATATGAACTCAACTATACATTCATTGAAAAGGCTTGTTTGGCAGTGGTGCTTGCCTCTCAAAAGTTTCACCACTATGTGCTAGCCCATACAATCAAGCTAGTAGCAAAGATTGACTAGCTAAAATATCTACTTAGCAAAGTCGCTCTCACAGGGAGGTTAGCTAAATGGGTTATGATCCTAAGTGAGTTTGACATTCAATACACAAAACTACAAGCCATCAAAGGAAAAGTGATTGCAGATCAACTGGCAGAAGAACCTTTACCAAACAAAAATCCACTACAGGTGGAATTTCCAGATACATATGTGCTCACTATCACACCCAAGAAATGGACCCTATAATTTGATAGATCCTATACCCAACATGGATCAAATACCAACATCTTGTTCATCATTCCGGAGGGACACACTCTTCCAAGATCCTACAGATTGATGTTCTCTTGCCCCAATAACATTGCCGAGTATGAAGCCCTGGTGACTGGTATCATAATAGTCGTGGAATGGAGAATCACAAAATTGAAAGTCTATGGAGATTCTCATTTAGTCATAAATTAGGTCAACAATGATTATCAAACAAAGGATGACAAGTTGATGCCCTAGAAACACATGGTGGACGATTTCAAGAATTATTTTGTGAACATCACCTTTGAGCAGATTCCAAGGTTGGATAACAAAGCTATTGATGCAATGGCCTTTATCACCTTGCTCCTACAACTTCCAGATAAACAAAATTGTTATGAATTCCTGGTGGAGCAATTATTTTCCCCAGCCTATGACAATTCAGAATCCCAAGTTATTTGTGCCCTGACCAGTTCTGATTCCCCTCTATACGAGAAAATCCATGATTACCTCAAAGGAAATACCTTCCCGCCTAACTTATCTCGTAACCAAAAAAGAATCTTTATATGAGAAGCATCCCACTACACCTTAACCGTTGACACACTTTATCGCCGAGGTCTTGATGGTAATCTTCTTCGTTGCCTCGACCGTAACGAATCTGATTCCACCTTACATGAGCTTCACGAAGGTATTTGTGGTATGCATTCAAGTGGTCCTACTCTTACTAAGAAACTCCTAAGGATGGGATATTACTAGACAACAATGGAGAGAGAGTCCTATAAATTTGCTAGAAAATGTCCTAAGTGCCAAATTCATGGCAACCTCATACATGCACCAACGTAAGAGTTGCAACCATTCACCACATCATGGCCTTTTTGTCAATGGGGACTTGATCTAGTGAGAAAAATCCATCCTTCCTCGTCAAATGGGCACAAGTTCATCATCATGGACACTGAGTACTTCACCAAATGGATTGAATCAATTCCATTAACCACATTGACGGGCAAACAGATTGCTTCCTTCATCTTGAATTACCTCATCTGTTGGTACGACATCCCTAGCTCCATTATCATAGATAATGGAAGACCCTTTAAAAATCAAGCTGTCCAAGAGATTTGTGAGCGATTCCATATCCAACATCGCTTTTCGACACCTTATTATCTATAAGGGAATGGTCAAGCGGAGGTCTCAAACAAAACAATTCTAAAAATCCTCAAGAAAATTGTGAATGATGCTGGCAAAGATTGACATGTGTAACTCAATCCCGCACTTTGGGCCTACAAAACAAGTATCTGCACACCTACAGGAGCTACACCATATTCATTTGTGTACAGATCAAAAGCTATTTTACCTATTGAAAGGCCTCATTCTAGATGAGGAATATCGAGTCAACAGGTTACAAGAGCTAGAGCTGCTTGATGAACATCACCAACGTGCCTTTGATCATCTCAAGGCATATCAACAAAGAATGTGCATAAGCTATAATCATAAGGTCATCCCAAAGGCTTTCAAAATCAGTGATCTGGTTCTAAAAGCAAATCCCAGAAATCAGTAAGATTGGGAAAAGAAGGGGAAATTTGAACCTAATTGGCTGGGACCCTTTGTCATCATATCAACCTACGAATCAAGAGCATATCAATTGTCAAATTCAAAAGGAGACGTGCTCGACGAACCAACCAGCAACATCCATCTGAAGAAGTTCTACAGTTGAGTCGTCTAATGCACGAATCAAGCAAAAAAGCCAAAAAATTAAAAAAGTATCAAAAATCGTCACTATGGTGAAAACCTGGCAAACAGGCACCTTGTGACACACAAAAAATAAAAAAATACAAAAAAAAAGAAAAACAAATAAAAAAGTGCAATAAAAACAAGTGATGAAAACCTAACAACAGGGGCTATTTGTAGGAGAACAACTCCTCTCTCTATCAGTACTCGCATCTTTACTCCATCTGATCTAAGCCCATAGCCATCACAAAACACTTATACACGTAGCATTATCTTGGACATACTTAGCGTAGTCACTGTCCTTGATTCTCTAAAATAGTTATCCATATCATATCCCACCATGGCTTGGTGATCAATGTATATCCACATCGACAAGTGTCCATAACTAGGGGCATCATTCATCTCGCTTTAGTATTCAGACAACAAACAAGGATCGCAACATACTAAAGAAACCATTGTCAAAACTACTCATCGGACTAGAAAACAGGATCATTATCCAACTACAAATGCAACACACACACGATGGATGATTTATTCTGAATTATGATTTGTTTACATTTGGCATAAAGTTTTGACTATTTGTATTTTGATTTTTGAATCATTAGATCTCCTGATCTTCTCAAGGATGCATTGAGCTAGAGAAGCAACGAAGGAATCTGATATTTTCTTTGGTTTTCTGTTTGTGAGGCGATCATTCATATGGTGCAAATTTGTCTCGAGACATGATTGGAAACATATCATTGAAGACATTTTTCATTTTGCACATACAAATGGTTAACTCTTGTCTGTTTTACGCAAGCAACACTCAGGTCATCTTGGTTCAATTATACCTCGATGCTTGTGTTATCTTTCAATATCAAAAATCATGTAAGTTATACTAAGTTCATCATGGTTTAATTATACCATGATGCTTGTATTAACTTTCAACATATCAAAAGCCCAATGATGACAAAAAGAGCACAAACAAATTGACTAACGTGAATGACAACGACAGGATTACAATGATCATTTAGTGGCATTTCATACTTAGTTGCATTCATTTAGCTGCATTTATACATCTCATATCATTATCATTATCATCTACATCTCATATCATTATCATAATCATCTACATCTCATTTTCAAGATACATCTCATATCATTATCATAATCATCTACATCTCATTTTCGAGATACATCTCTCATCATACATCTCATTTTCAAGATACATCTCATCATCATCATCTAGTCACATTCATCATTGCATGCCTCGCATGCATATCTATCACATCATCATGGAATCTTTCTTCACTTTCATATCTTCATCATTCATCCAACTCTCATCTATCATGTCTTATACAGGATGTATCTTTCCTGAAACCAGACATTTTGATCAAGTCTTATACAGGATATATCATTCCCGAAACCAGACGTTTTGATCATCTTTGTCTTATACAAGAGGTGTCATTTCTGAAACCAGACTTGATCTCAATCTTATCAATTCTATCAATCCATTTCATCTGATCCATTCTATCATGTCTTATTTAGGATGTATCTTTCCTAAAACCAGACGTTTTGATTGTCTTATACAGGATATATCATTCTTGAAACCAGACGTTTTGATCATCTTTGTCTTATACAAGAGGTGTCATTCTTGAAACCAAACTTAATCTCAATCTGATCAATCTTATCAATCCAATCAATCTAATCAATCTTGTTAAACCCATGCATGTCATCAATGATCCACTCTTCTATCTTTCAAACAACTTTCTTCTTCTTTCGAGAGATCATTCATGCCTTTAGTGCATGAACGATCTCCCGAGGGGGCATTATCATATCGAATCTCCATATCAAATTAATTCTTCATATTTGGGGCATTATATCGAATCTCGACATCAATTTCATATCAGTCTCATATCAGCTTCATATCGACAAAATCACATCAGTGCTTCATATCGAAATCAACTTTTCATATCCAGAGAATCATATCGACAACATTTTGGCACACAACATCATATCAATCAAATTTTGGCAAGCATAACCAACGATTTTCTTTGAATCAACATGTGCACACACGTCACTTCAAAGAGGGGCAAAATGTAGACGTATAAATCTGACCACTTTCTTAAATAAATATTTAATATTTATTTTAACCTCATCCCTCCTATTAATTAAATCCCATTTAATTAATTTCTTCATTTTCATCTATTTAATTAAATAAATTTGTTAATTAAACTCACCTAAACCTTTTTTTAGCCTTTAATTAAATAAACCACTTCATTTAATTAATTCTCCTTTCTTCTTTTTAGTTAAATTTACATTTAATTAAATTTACCCTTGCATATAAATAAATTTAATTTATCTATAAAAATCCCCCCACTTGTATTTATGCAAGTTGCATCTATTTTAATTGAAATAAAATATTTTATTTTAATTAAAATTATTTTTCTCCCACTTGCATTTTCCTACATCTCCCACTTGCCTCTTAAACCTCTTTTAGAGCCTTCTAGATTCTTCTAAACTGTCTTAATTGGCCTAATCAATTCTTAATCATGTCCTTTTCCTAAATTTGAGGAGGTCACTTCTCAAATTTGGAGGAAAGTCTTCTAAATGCATTCAAGACTATATTTCTTCAACAAGCTAACTTGTTGAGTTCCCCCGAATTTGGAAGGACTCTTACAAATTTGTCCCCAAAGTCTTCCAAACCATTAATAGTTAATCTCCACCTTCCCCTCACGGTTAGAGACTTTCTCTCTAACTTAACCCTCATCTAACCCAAGGGTCTTATCAAGCACCCATGACTTTAAACTTGGTTATTCTATTAACCCTTGCACAAGAGTTTACCCCTTGGGCAAAAGCTTTATCCAATGGATGACCCTAGCCTAACCATAACCTTACCTCCTAAGGTAACCTTCATATCTCCTCAGGCATTTAATGCCTCTTGCATCTCCTCTCAAGCCACCTCTTGTTGACAATTGTCCCCATTTCATTGGTGAAAATTGTAAACATGGATTGAGTAACTTTCAATCCTAGCCATTTTTAAGATTATTCAATCTTAACCCTCCATTGCCCTATTTTCCCTATAAATAGAGCTCTCATTCCTCATTCTCCGTATCCAAGTTTCATGCATTTACATTATAGTTTAATTTACTAAGCATTTTAGCTTCTCTTTGTTAAAATATCATCATAACATTTAGAAGCATTTCATTTCATATCATAGAATATTCATGCTAGTATATCATGTTAGGATAATTTAGCAATATCTTTATTATATCATTATCTCAATCTTAGCATAAGCATCATAGTTTTTAACATATCATATAGATCTTAGAATGCATTCATGCATATATATCACAATATCACTCATTCTTGGAGTTGTCATTCCTAAGTCATTTGCTCAATGATATGAGAGAAAAACATTGGCTTTAGGGATCCTGTGAGATAGAGAACAATGAGACAACCCTTGGGAAGTTAAACTAGTTTAAATTAGTTTATACTTGCGCTAAGAGTCTCATTGGCATGTAGGTCATTTGATCTCAATTTGTTTGTTTTGATCACCACATTTTCCTACATACACATTGCATTTATAAGGAGAATGGTGGTCTTATACACTTGATTGTGTGGTTCTAGGTAGGTAGGTGGCTGAGAAGACTAGTAGGTGTACACCCATCTTGGCTTAGATGAGACAGATGGTGCTTTAACATGTTACGATGGTGCTTTAACATGTTACAGTGGTGCCAATACATGTTAGGGTGGTCATGTTGAAGTGGGGAACTGTGGTTTACAAAGTTGATGGGTAGACGGGCTTGATGGGGCAAATATCATTGTTAAGACTTTAGCGTGGCACTATAATTTTGTTGTGTTGGTTTTTTACTAGGGTGTTAAGCCTTATATGAAGAGTATGTTTTGTTGTGTGTATTAAAAAGATGGTTGCATGTGTTTTGCTAACGCTACTAAAAAATGGCCAGCATAGAATTTGTCAATGATCTAACAGGTGCTCAATGAATTGACACCCTCTTGGTCGATTGGACAGTTATGCATACTCTTGACTATTTTGATTATATATTAAACACAAAATTTAACTGTGTCCATTTTTTATTTGATTAATAATAGACTAAAAAGTGTTTATTTTTTGAATTAAAAGTTGGCATGTATCGATTTTTCTTATTTTATGTGGGACCCAAACGTGACTGGTCTTATAGCATGTTTAAGAACCCGTGCACTTATTGGGCCGCTGCTATTCTGGCTCCAAAATGGACCTTTCGTATTGCGTGATAGCGATGTGTTAATCAATCACAGTCGTTTATTGCAAAATCGATGGTGTAAAACGCACGACTAACACGTATATTAGTCAATCCATACTGCCGTTTTGAAACTAGAATAGACGTGTCCCACTTATTGAACCCTCTCCTGAACCCTCTCCCCTACTTGTGGCTGGTAAGATTCTCATGCTATATTCCCCAAAAATGCTCGATAGACGGGCAATTCAAAAGATTATTTATTACTAAACCTTGGCACGATAAAGTCTACGTGCATACAGGAGGTTAAAAGGATTAAAGATTGCCACAATAATGTTTACGTGCTTAGACAACGTTTACAAGGATTGGATTTAGGTTAGCGTGGCATTTTTACTGAGACATACATGTTAAAATTAGACTACCCTCCACTTTGAACAACCATTACTCATCGCCTAAGGTGAATTGTGCTTATATAACCAAATTGAGGGAAAATTAGAAAAGAAATGAAAGGTGAAAAAAGAAAGGAAAAAATAGTGAGCCATGGTATAAAAGAGGAATACGCCAGTGGAGGACAACTATTCTGCCATTAAATCTCCTCAACAACAAGCATATTGATTTCAATAGAAAATCTTGAGGTAAGTCATAGTGAAACCATTCTACGACTATCTTTTATGCATGGCCATTTTCTTATGTGCAATAAGAGCTCTTTGTAACTATTGAGTGAATAAGAGCAATTTGTAACTATTTTGGGGTAAGGGTTTTTACCTTCAAACTAAATCACAAGAATTCAAACTAAATCACAAGAAACATTCAAGTGTTTAATTTCTATAGTAACTATTATTAAAGCTATTTGTATTTGCAAGGCAACACGATTTTTAATAAAAAAATGAAAATTTCATTTATGACTATGATATAAATATGTAATAACAAATCTAATTCAGAAATCTAGTAACAAATAAATATGTAGTTTTCACATTATTTGTCATTAACATAAAATATAGGTACAAAATTATATAGGCTATGGATATCTCATATAGGCCAATTATTTCTCAAAAGAGTCAATGAACTTGATTAGACATGCCAATAAATTTATATCAAGAGAATTGTAGTTTTGATTACAAATGATCAACTTAGTGTTTCTCTTTTTTTGCCAAGATGATCTTAACTTGAAGGCCAAGATCGTAAACATTTGTAAACATATACATTTCAGTGATAAAATTTAAAAGGCAACACTTATTTTTTTTATTTGAGATATTCAAAGCCCTAAATTATAAACAATGTGTGAAATCTTAGTTTCAAATAGTTTTGGAGGCCTTTTCAAAACGACTGTGTTGAAAAGGCCTAAGGATTTTTTAGAAATGGAATGAGTCTCCTAAGCCCTTAGGTATACAAATATCTGAAATTAGTGTTTGCCACTTACTAGTATCTCTTATTTATTGTTATTCTCAAAATAATTTAAACATCTAATTTATGTTTTTTTAATTGTTTCTTTTCTAGAAATCTACATCAATTACAAGAAGGAAATATCAATAATCAATATCTAATGGACATCTAATTATTTTGTTTCTTATGTTCTATAGGTTTTGAGGAGAGATGACATTTATCATAGAACATATTTGTAGAAGGTATTTACATTTTTGTGTTTAAAATTAGCTCGATTTTTAATAATTATTAAATTGCTTACTTAATTTATAATATCCTAATTCAACTATTGGCCTTTGCAGAATGTTATCTTATGCAAGTGATCAAAATGAAGATTTACAAGGCTTTTTAAAGTCTAATATATCATGCCAAGAGTTAATAAATATGACTTTCGCTAATGGCTCGTCAGTTATGTGTAGACATATTGGTGTAATATGAGTGTAAGTGACAATACAAAAGAATTAATTAATTTTATCCTACTTATACAAAGATGTCAGTTATGTGTAGACATATTGGTGTAATATGAGTGTAAGTGACAATACAAAAGAATTAATTAATTTGATCCTACTTATACAAAGATGGCATTCAATTGCACACATACTTCAATTTGATCCTACTATTTTGGCCTTTTGTTTATTTTGTTTGTGAGAAATTGTTTTATACATGGACACCTAATATGGTCTTGCAATGGAGATCCATCCTTACATCTTTGCATTATTACATCTTGTACCTAAGTTGCCTTAAGTGGGGATGGGGGTGTTGGTGTGAACAAGGTATTTTACCTAATTGATTTACCACCTAGCACACTAGCTACTTAAGTTTATTTAGGGTACACATAGAATACTTATCCCTTTGTCTCAAGATATAGAATTAAAACACACGTTGTGATCTTATGCAATCTTATGTCCCACCTTGGTCTATATCCAAGGAGATCTCTTTGTATTCTTAATAATTCTAACAATTATAATATATTATCATTGTATCATTTTTTATCATTTAATAGAATACCATTATTCTCTCATATTTGATGTCTCTTGTGCTTTAATTGAAAATTCTAGATCTTGGGTGATATTCTATACCTACTCTTAGATAAAGCTATTATATTAGGTCTTAAATATACTTCAATAATTCCAAAGACAATTTTAAATGAATTAGAGTTTTCCATTTTATACAATATTCTAGTGTACAATTTAAAAGACTATGTACTTTAATTAGCTTTTAAAGGCTAGTTGGAAAGAAAGAACATAAATCTATTTTTAAAATTTGAATTTAAAGTAGAGTAATTTATGTGCCCAACATAAATATACCAATTAAAATGATTTAAAATAATATATAAACCCAAAAAACGTTAAAACATGTAATAATAAAATCAAATTGTCAGTGGGGCCTTGGTCTATTGGTGAAGTTGAATGGCTCCAAATGAGCCCACCATGGATCAAGTCTTGCTAAGTGTAAAGCTTCGACATCATAAGAGATGAGGCTAGGATCATGCCCCTGGCAAAACACTACTTTGTGTAGGCCCTCACTAGACTAGTGTGCTTGTAGTTTGCGTGCCCTTGCTGAATTGTTGTATTCGTAGATCTCAACCTCCATCAACAAAAAAAAATTCAAATTAAATCCAAATCATTTATTGATTGCATTTGAAAATAAATTATTTTACTTATTAATCAATACATTGAATTTACCCACAAGATATAGAACGAACAATTAAGCTATTGAAAGACATGGATACCTAGTGATCACATATTTGAATCCTTTGTTTCATCTTAGGCAACTCATAGGAAAGGAAACGGGCTTTTATAGTCCATGATGCCAACCATCTATGTATGGGTCTCACTGCACTACAAACGAGGCGTACACACCTCACCCCCTTGTGGGATTTGAACTTGTGATCTCTCTTTCAAGAGCACAAGTTCTCCACCACTTGTGACATCTTAGGCGTATATGACTAAAATATAGATATTATATAATTAAGACTTCACAAATATGTTCTCATCTAGTGTGATTCCTCCTTATAAAAAAACACTAGAAACTTGAATGATCAAAATTAATAAATGAAAGCCACAATTTAACCATTGTTTAGCTAACCTTTATTTACATGTTTAATATTATTAATTAAAATTAAAAAATTATTATTCTGATTTCTATTAATTAATAAATACAATCGTACGTCTATTCTGACTCCAAAATGACATTAGTCCAACCTTTTCCAATATTTAGTGGACATCGACCAAATTCAAATTGTGATGGTAAAAGTTTCAGTTTCGCACATATCGAAAAACATTCTGCTTTTGTACAAATTTACTGTCGACATTAGCCAGAACCTTCGGCAATCTTCATTCCGACGTCTAGAGTTTTCACGAACTTAAATTATTGTGTTTACACTGTTGAGCCCACTATGTGAGGAAAAAAATCTAGCTTCGGGTTCTCTTCTTTCCGTTTCTAGAAAACAGAAGAAAAAGGAAAGTCTTGAAAAGTTATATAGTGCTTTCTGAGTGTGCTGGACGCCTGTAGAATTGTACTCGTGAAGGACGTTTGGCATAAAAGAGATTGTTGCAGCATAAACTTTGAGGAAAAACGGTTTAAAAGAGGTAAGCGGTCTATTTTATTGGCTATAAAAAGATTTATAAATATTTGCTGTATCAAATTCCTGCAGTGAATGAGTGTGAATAGTAGTATTTGAGAATCAAAGATGCTGTTTTGTAAAATAGATCAGAAAATTTGTGTATAATTGTGGAAGGAAGAACTTTTTTCTAAAGATCTTTGAGTCTGGTCTTTAGATTTTGTTTTTATTTTGGAACCGAGAAAGAAAGATACTGTTTTACAGGGGAGGGTAGAAATTGTGTGGTGAAAGAGGTAACAGGGGAAGTAAGGACTTTGTTAAAAGATCTTTGAATTCTTGAGTTCAAATTCTGTTTTGAGTTTTATCTTATAAGTAAATGAGTGTGGAAAGATGTTATTCTCTAAAAGAGATTAGGGATTTTGTGTTAGAGCGACGATGGAGGAAATGAGAATTCAACTAAAAATTTAAAGAAACTCTAGATTTTTGTTTTTATTTTTGAAGTAAAAGAGTTTGAAATAGGATATTTGTTACTTCGAATTTTTGTGTTTAGAGTAGTAATTGAGGAAGCGAGAAAGTTTTCTGCATCTTATGTTTATAAATGAGCGTGAAAAGCAGTGTTTAAGATGTAAGGACGGTATTTTGTAAAAGAGTTCTGGAAATCTGTGTTTGGAGGGGTAATTGAAGAAGTGAGGAAGAGTAAAGTGTTTTTACAAAGCTCATTGAATTTTATGTTCAGACTTTGTTTTCATTTTTGAAGTAAATCATTGTAAAAGACTGTATTTGAACAGAGTTCGTTTCTAAAAAGAACTTGGAAAATTTGTGCTTAAAGCATTAATTGAGGAAGTAAGAGCGCCTTTTAGAAAGATCTTTGAGTGATGTTCTTTAATTTTGTATTTATTTTGGGAGTAATTGAGGGTGAAAAGCGTATTAAAGAAGAAACCGTACGATGGTTTTTACGAGAGCTTAGAATTTTTTGTTTAGAACGATTGTTGGGGAAGTAAGAAACTTCTTATTTTTCAGCTAGCTTTGAATCATATGTTTGATTCAAAGCTTTTATAGCTTTGACATAAACCAAAAAACTGACTGTAAATATGTTTAAGTCCAAGAAAATTTGACTGGAAATTTGTATGAGAGTTTTTGTGAAATATCTTTGAAAGCTTGTGTTTATAGGTGAAAAAGATCAGGAAATTGTATAAAGCCTTTGATAAAAAGAAGTGAAAAAAATAGAGGTAAGTTTCTTTTTACAATAGAGAAGGTGCAAAATATAGGATGTTGATGCAGTAATCACTAATATATTTTTTTCCATTATATTCTGGAAATACATAGCTGTATATATAGATTTAAGAATATAATCGAAATTTTCGATTATTTATAACAAATAATTAATTATTTGGGTTAATGTTTATTATCTTGTATTCGTTCTTTTAACTGAACCAAAACCTCCTACACGACTATTTGGTGGTTACAGGACTTTCGACTTGCAAAAGATCTTCAGACATATAAATCTGTGAGGAAAAGCAGTTCAAAACAGGTAAGTATTAAATTTTATCAAGAAAAATAGGATAAATCTGATTCTTTTAATTTTTAGTTTTTAAATTATTCTTCTGGAATAAGGTGTGCAAAGACAACTATTGAGAATAAATCTTGGATTTTTTTTAAATATAACTATTAAATCTTGTCATTGGATCTAGAAAAGTTCACAAACTGTGTAAAGTCTTCAGGGAAAAGTGGTCGAAACAGAGCTAAGTGATTTCTATTAAAAAAGAATTTTTGTTTTTCTTTTAAAATTCTGAAGGTAAATGAATGTAAAAGTTAGTATTGATGTAGGTATATTATTAAATTTTTTAATAAATAATTTAGTATTAAACTCTAGTGTTTTAGAATGTTTGAGAGAGTAAGAGCGTACTTTTTGAAGAGATTAAAATTGTGTGTTTTAATGGCAAAAAAGTTAAGTAAATAGTATCAAACTGGTAGAAGAGTTTTGTTGTGAGGGTGGTCCAGTTCGCTAGTGAATGGCACATTGGATTGTTAAAGAGCAGAGGCAAAATAATTTAATGATAGAATGTGTCATTAGCTCAAAAACCTAAAACCCCCTTGCAGAACTGATTTAATGGTGTCAGATCTCTAGAATTTTATCGTTTGACTGATATTACGCAGCAAAGTCTCAAGGAAAACAGTTCAATATTGTATTTCATGAAAGAAGGAGGCTTATTGATGTTCTTTTAGAGCTAAATGAGTGCCAATGGCAGTACTGAGTAAGGATATTTTTATGTAGAAGAGTTTTTAAATTTGGACCAAGGATTAAGTGCTTTTTAATACTTCGAAGTTATTTGCCTAGAGGAGCAAAAGTTCAGGAGATAGATAGTAGAAGAAGACCTTTGTTTCTAGTAGTCTAATGTAGATTTTAGCAAGAAATTGGTTTTTTAATGTGGGATATCAAAATTACTGAAGAAAATATGTTTTAGTAGGAGCCTGAATCTTATTACTGAAAGTAAAATCTGCTGCAGGACTGATTTGACAGTGGTGGTGAACAGTCATTTGCAACTAGACCAAAGGAATCAAGGAATAATTCTCAACATCTTCAGAGCTCTGCAAAAATGTACAGGCTTTTTCAGCCAATTGCTCCTGGTATACCTAGGATTGTAGGTCCAGCAAGTGGTGACTACATCGGCCCTCCCGGTCCCAATTTTACTACACAGCAATGGATTATTCCTTGGAAAAGTCTGCCTCAAGATAAGGATCCAAAGTTTAGTAAGAAGATGGCTCCTGTGATTAGAAGACTTAACTTTCCAAAGATAAAGGCTCAACGTGCAAGACCTAGGCCACCTCGTTCTGAAACTGCCATTGCTAAGCCTTTAAAGATTGGAAATGGTGTTCGCGAGCATGGAAACCCCCATGGTCTTAAACTAATTGATGCATTTGATGCCCTTAAGTGTTCTCCTTGTTATTTACAGCGCAATGAATTTGGGAATGGTACCAAAAAATTGTCTGGCGCACAGACTCGTATGCCGTACCTTAAGGCAGGAAACAAAGCACTTGCAGGTCTGGAGCATGCTTTAATGGCAGAGTCGGAGCAACTTGCAGAGTAGTTGCTAACTTTTTATGTTTCTTTAGATACCCACAAATTTGAACTCTTAATCGGATCAAATTTGAACTGTTAAGAGTGCAAAGTATGGGAACTATATCCTGGTTTACAGAGAACAAATTTTAACAGGTGTGATGCAAGTATTACTGCTGTACGTATGTGTATGGTAGGATATTGATAGCTAAGTAGTGTATGGAAGCTAGGGAAGTCCATGCTGCAAGTGTCTTAGGTTTGGCTCACTTGGTTACAATGTGAGCAGTTTGATGGGACCTTAAACTAGTCGTGTGGATCACTTGGTTGTTTTCTCAATTTCCTAAGAGTGTGGAGGACTTCAGATGTGGTGTCAGAAATGTGTTTGCTTAAATATTAAAGAAAAAAATCTTAATGAAGACTCCATCTTCTTGTTGAAGATCTGCATAATTAGTAAGAATATTTGTTGATCACCTACTTATATGCAATTTTAGATTTTGTGAAGCAGATTAGCTTATTAGATTTTAGATTTTCTCCTTTAGAAAAAGAAGTCAAGGTGAAGCATCTGGCTATGTTAATCTGGTTTGGATTTGCTAATAGAAAGTAGAAAATATTCAAATATTGAATGTGGTTTGGTTGAAGAGAGATGAATGTTGCAGTCAGTGCAGTTCTCTGCATATATGATATCAAGTAAATCATTTTCATGCAGTTTTTATGGTTGCAAAATAAATCTCTTTCAGAGTGGAATGTGAATCTGCGGATATATAAGTAGCCTAAAATATTAATACTATTATTTTTTATTGCTCATTTCAGTGTTACTGAGCAGAAAACTTCGGATAACTATTTAAAAAGCCTTAATGGATTGTTCTTTTGATTCATCTTGCATGCACAAACTTACTTGTGTTAAAAATAGATTTTTTTAGCAGCAGTATAATTCCGTGATTACATGCATGAAGTCCTCTGCAGATCTCTGATTTAACCTTACATGCGCCAAATTCAGTCTGCATTCACAAACAAAATATCCAAATCAGGTTTGCACCATTATGTGACTACAAGACCATCCAGAGTTTCTATTCTATTTTGTATATTTTATAATTTCAAACATTTCATTGGAAAGGGAATTTCACAGTCCAAACTATTCATGATTGTTCATTACTTCCTACAATATACTCAACATATATTTGGCATTCAACATATATATTACTATTTATTGTGAAAGGAAGGATGTGTTAGGTAATTATAGGAAAAAAAACCAGATATAGACAGAATATATATATATATATATATATATGTGAAAAAATTCTTGCAGAGAAAAATCTCACTTTCTAAATTAGTCCAATGTACTATTTAGTAAACAACAGAGTTACAATACACTTGCAAATCAAGTCTTTACAAGAGAAATATAAGAGATGCAATATATAAAACTATCAAATGATTATTGGAAAAGTCATGAACTAAAGCCACCCAAAATGTGACACTCAAATCTGAAAATTAGTCCCAAAAATAAAAATAGCACATTTCTTCCACTTGTCATAATTTTTTTATAATCCACTCTCTAAATTGAAGTTCCATTATCTCCAACTAAAAATGTATTATGATATGTCATAACACATATCTTAAGTTTGTGAAGGTGAATAAGTATAATCCCCCTTATATTCTTTTATGTATCCAACACATTTTTACATTTCCTATGCAAACTACTTTGAGAGGCCATAACTTTTGATTTGAGAGGCTAATTGGGTTCTTTTTTAAAATTGTAGAGCTTGAAGGGACAACATCACCATAGATGGTGCTATTTTTAATTTTTTTTTGGCCAAAACCCAGCTCAATAGTAAAAAAAATAAAATTTCTTAACTTTATAACTCAAAAGGTGCACTCTTATCAAGAGGAATAAGGATGAGATGCCTTTCATAAGACATTGATATTTACCTTAAGTGTAGGAGTTGATAATGAATTTGAATAGCCTAAGATACCTATAAAACAAAAATAGTCTATACAAGAGAGTGTGGTAAGAGAATATCTTGCTTGATTATGGATACAAAATATACAATGGTCAATAATTAATCAATTTCTCCTATATAGAACCAGCCTTGTTTGCATGGCGTTGTTGTCACGGGGATTTGCACCTGATGCAAGCTTGAATTTCCTGCAATCCCATGAAACATTGGAATACTCTCAGGCTGTGGGTACCCTATTACGAGAGTAGACCTCTGGATTATAGGCCGAATTCCTATTTGATCACCTAAAACTTAATCGAATTTCTGAGAAAAGGGGATAGAAGGATATACATAAACTGAAAACTACTGCTAGACAGGTGATCCACCAAAATAAGAATGATTCAAAATGCTCATAAACTCACAAGATACCTCAAACAACAAAGCTATTTGACTCACAACTCACATACACATGCCTGCAAAAATGATTCTTATGAAAGGTTTCAGCTTTCTGATGATCATAAAAAGGAAAACAAGTAAGCTTTCACAATTTTAAATGCGACAAAAAAACAAACTCATCCACAGACCTGCACTATGACATGCTATTTCTGAATTAAGCACAGAAGGAATGAAGCTAAAGTAAAGGATTTCAAGACGAAATCACAATATTTTTGACGATTTACTCACAAACGATGCTCAAACATAGAAAAATTGAGAAGGAATGAAGCTTCTTTTATTGATAATTAGGAGCCATCTGCATTACAAATCTGGAAAAACTCATAAGGAAATGAGTTACAAAATTCTGTAAAACTGCTGCTAGACAGGTACCAAACTCTAGAACTTGAGAATAATGAGTGAGAAAAAGTCACTTATACAATAAGCTTGCCAAATTCAAATTTTGAATTTTGGCTCTAAAATGAATGACCTCCAAGCCCTTTCTCAAATCAAGGACTTAACTGAAAGATAACTCCCCTCAAACAGTCATGTCTTTGGTTGAATTTTGGGATTGTCTTGGATTGCCTCTAGTTTCAACCTCTTTTCTTCAAGTTGCTTGGGAGATTGGGCCTTCTTTTATTTTATGGCATATTTGGTTGGAAAGGAACCGACAAATATTTCAAGGAGAAAAATTGGTTGTTATGCAATTGTGTCAATGAATAATTTGTGCTCTTCAGGAGACAGTTGAGGATAAATGTGACCTTTTTGGTCCTGTAGCCCCTGGTGATTTGGATGTCTATCGGAGGTTGAGTTTCCTATTCAAGGGATTGGTACGACTGGTAGGAAGAGGCATTGGTAGATCAAGGAGAAAATTGTTAGAGATGGTAGATGGCGCCCTCCTACTCCTGGAGTTCTCAAAATTAATACTGATGGATCTTCTAGAGAGAATCCCAGTCCGACAAGGATAGGAGGTATTGGTCGAGATAGTTGTGGAGAGGTTCATTTCTTCTTTTTCGTGTATAAAGGGGTTCACACCAACAACTTTATGGAAGTCCTTGCTCTTTGGTATGTGTTATAAAGAGCTTATGCTCTAGGTTGGAGAAGGGTTATTTGTGAATTTGATTCACAAGTGAGTGTTTCTATGTTGAATGAGAGGTGGTTGGTTGGGGTTAATCGGTGGATAGCTCAGGTTCTTCATCATATTCTTAGTTTGAGTGGGTATTTGTATTCTCTCTTTTTTACATATTATTCCTAGGGAATGAAATGGTGTAGCGGATTGTTTGGAGGGATGGAATATTGGTGACAAGAGTTATTTTCCTTTGGATCTTTATGGTGTGTTAGATCAATTAATGGACAAGAATAGGGTAATTTAATGGTTGGCCTCTATCGAGGCTTCTTGTTTTGTTGCTTTGTATCTGTTCTTTGTAATTGATGAATTTTTATCCATTTTCTTAAAATAAAAAAAATGGACAATGAGTCTTGTTTATATAGACAAGGTTAAAGATAGGTTAAGAAACTTCTTTCTTTTTGAGTTGTCTTTGAATCATATGTAAAAATTTAGGATTTATAGCTTTGACATAGATTAAAAAAAATAACTAAAATTATGTATGAATCAAAGAAAATTTGACTAAATTTTTTTATGAGTGTTTTTGTCAAACATCTTTGAAAACTTGTGTTTATAAGTGCAAAAGATCAAGAAATTGTATAGATCTTTTGAGAAAAAGCATGAAAAATATAGAGGTAAGTTTCTTTCTATAGTAGAAAAGACGCATAAATTGGTTTAGTATTATATTTTTTTATTATATTATTAGTATAGTTGTATATATAGATTTAAGAAGCATCATTTTGGCAATTCAAATACACTTAGGCACTTGGATAGTATTTTCTTTGATACCATATTGAAATGGTAAGTAGATTGAATTTATACACCATATTATTATTGTACAAAAGGTAAACATAATAAAATATATTTAATTTGAGACTTCACACATACAATATAATTTAACATTTTATTAAAATATGACTTACTAATCCACTATTTTCTATGAAATAACCACCTAGATACTTATGGAAAGGTAACTTCTCAAAACTAACATAATATTTATTTACTAACAATCACCTATTAACATTTATTTATTATTTTATCTAATCTATATGTTATAGATCTAATACTAACTCCAATAGTTCATTTAATAGTATTAAACATGTTCAAGTTACCATCTACTAAATCACCATGCATTCTCAAGGTGTATATTTTTTTCTCTAGAAAATTTTAACCATAGAATTAGACTAGGACACATGTCTTCCTTTATGAAGAGATTTTGAGAAAGATTTTCACATACATTCAACAAATCTAAACTTACCAGGTATATTTGGATGAGGCTTCTCACCTTTCTTTCAATAGTACCTAAACATCTAATCATATTGTAGTTAGTTTGGATCCAAATATTAAAACCCATGTATCTTTATTTATGAATAAACCCTCCATCTTGAACTTCCACAACTCAAATTTACTGTTATAAAACCTCTCTATTTCTACCCTCAATATTCTTTCCTTTTTCCTACAACAAGATATCCTTTTGTTGAAACTCTCACTTAAACCAAAATTAAATTAAAAAGAGAAACCCAAGGTGATTAAGCTTTGATACCAAATTAAAGGAAGAAAAAGTATGGAATATGCCTACTACACTAATGTATAAGGGAAGCATATACAAAATTAATTTAAATATTATGATTAAAAGGAAAATTTCTACATAAAATTAATGCAAAAAAATAACATAGCTTAGCATATTGATATTTTTGGAAAAATCTCTTTTAGAACAAAGAAATCATATTATCAATAGCAATGAAACAATTATATTATGATGCTCAAGAGTATACCCTTGTAGAAGTAGTCACTAACAAAAAAAAATATAGAACATAAATGAACCCTCACTCACTACGAAACCTCCATCTTCAACATCCAATAAGTAGGTAATCTCAAACCACGAATCAAGAACACTTTTCAAAAACCATGGAACAATACCATGCCCCAAAAATGGTGTCCAAAATTAGCATCTAAATTCCATTGACATAATCTTGGGGAGTCCACAAACTATCTAAACAAGATTTTCCTATAGTTTTCACAATGTGTCATAACTCTACCATGGCCTCCTCAAAATGGGCACTCCATTTTACTATATTTAAACTTATCCAAAGATTCATTATGACATAATAACACGCATCATAAGTTGGTCAACTTGATGAAATCAACAATACAATTCATTGCATGTTCTTATGTACATCATAGATTCTCTTACAACACTTATATTGTCATAAATGTTTGTACACATTTAACATGAGAAGATATTATCTTAAAAACATATACACATGTCATAACAAATTGTAAACATGAAAATAATGTCCAATTTATAATGAAGTGCCCTTTTCAATAATGACTCATAATTAATTAACAAACAATAAATACACATGAATTTCATGATGAAAGCTAATCTACTCTCATTCATTTTTAATTTTTTACTTCCAACATGAGAAAATTGATATCTTATTTCTTTAATCCACTTCATCACTCCCATCATGGATATCATTGTATTGTTCTTAATATATATGCAAGTTTTATTTTTTATTGTTGTTTTACTACTAATTTTTGAAATCTAGTTTGCCCTCCATACTCAATAGATTGATTTTATTTTTATTTTTTGAGGTATTAATATGAAAAGGAAGGATCCATAGATATGATACCTTTATTGGCAAGAGAACTTGACCTTTTAATTACAAAATAATGGATGTTTTCAAGGAGGAATAGTAATCCAATTATGATAAGGAATATGTGGAGGCCGTGAAAAATAAGGAGTAATAAGATAGATCCTTTTTAAGGTGGAAAATGAATTAGATTCCAATGAGGTGGCAAGACCTAAGCTAGTGGATTGGTTACAAGCTAATATAGTGCTGAGTGTGGTAGGGATTTTAGCTCATGAGATTTGAGTCATTTAGTTTTAAATCATTTAAATATGATTTCAATAAGTAATCATTATAGTCATGAAAAATTTCCCCATTTATGTTGTTATATTTGAAAGGCAAGGAGGTCTACTTAGTACACTTGACTACCTTTAAGAATTTGTTAGTAAAGGATAAAAAATGGCTATATTCAATACTTTAGGTAAAGAGGATTCACTTAATAATCTTATAGCATCATAAATGATCAAATATTCTATTGTTGGACATTTTGAAGCACATATTTTGTTAGGGCACTTGCATGTAACACTAGTATTCTAAAAACATGCCAAAATGTTTAAATTTAAATGTCAACCTTGTGATCTTAATAGACACAACCTTTTTGTTGGCCTAATCTTGAGTGGCAATCGTGAAAGGTATTAGTTGCATATATATGTGACTCTGTTCTCCTTTACAAAAGTTAGATCGACTAGAAGATTATTATCATAATTCATCTTATCAAAGAATAAAGAGAGAAATTATCAAGCACACTACAATCTACGAAGCACATTTATATGCAAGTATTGTTTCTTAATTATTATTATTATCATTTTTTTATGTCAATATGGCACTAAGGGGGGCATACCCAGAATAACAAAGATTACATTAACGTTCATCCAAAAAAACTAAAAAGAAGAGTAGTAAGCCTAGCTACTACACTAGACCCACATCCTCCTTAGACTCCATAAATTCAGATAATTTTGCTCAACCTAGAGCCACTAGGGGGCCCAAAAGTGCCAATGTTGTAGGTCTACATGCGACTCTAGTCGAACCCACAATCTCCTTTTGGAGCACAATGTCTCTTCTCACCTAAAGTTGTTGAACCTCCCCATCCTCCTCTCTCAACCAGTTGAGAAGGGGTACCCATGATTCATTATAATATAGGGTCAGCCATGGCCAAACTTCCTCAGATGGGTGAAGTGCAAAACTAATGACCAACATATCAAGGTAGTGTTGCATGTCTACCCGTTATTTTGTCTTAACTGGTTTCTACATGAGGAACTTGATGAGATTGTTCTCCTCTTGTACCTATAGAAACCAGGCCATGAAAAGGGACATGCCATCTCTATTCACCATATAGTGATAAGTTGATGAAAGGAAGACCTCCCCAAGGATTTCGTTTATAGCCTCTATCATTTCTAGTTCTGGCATGTTGCATATCTTCTTCAAATGCTTGTCTAAAATCCTCCCATTGAATGTCATTTGCCTCTCTGAAGCTCATATGCAAATTATTCAGTTCTTCATGAATAATTCCATCTCTTACAAATTTATGGTTGCTAAGGTAATCTATGACCCCTTCATCCCTTTTTATTAAAATTTCCCTAGCTTTAGGCATGAATGCATTGGTATTGGACGCCCTCTTCGCTAGTCCTAACACTTCAAAGTGGGAATGAAATTTTTAATAACTCCAACTACCACCTACAATAGCTTGATTTTTTCAACATTTCCCTCTCAATAGGTGTGAGTAAGTTTAAAATCTTCCAATTGGGCTGAGCCATGCCAAATTCATGGGAGGAGATTTTTAAACTTCCAATTCCACATATCTTGAAGTTGAATTGTGTTAACCACAATCATCAAGTCACCTTCCATGTAGAGTTTCCCGAACCCCATTTTGATTCATAACAAGATCTCAAACCAAGCCACAAATAATTCTACTTTTTTATTCAATCCAATTGGTAATTTATTGGTCTTGACTACTGAGACCTTACCTTTCTGGTCTTTGAGAGCAAAACCTACCCTAGACAAGCTTGGATTTCCTCTTGTATCCCCATCAAGTTAACTTTGATCCACTCCTCATTTGGTGTATGTCATTGAATGTTAACCCTTAAATTAAAGGAGGTATCAATCGATCACACACATAAATGGGGATTGTTATTATCATATTATCACACTAACAATTGCAAGACTTAAAAGAGCAATTACATTATCACCTTGTGCCGGACCGAGCAAGGTTTTCATATCTAAGGTAACTTTGTCATTATATCATTTATGTTATTTATTTTGCCTCTTCTTCCTTAAGAGTATGGACCCTTTCTCTTCTTCCCTAAGAGTATGGACCCATCACCATCATCATCATCATCACCATCATCACCATCATCACGATCACCATCACCATCACCATCATCATCATCATCATCATCATCATCATCATCATCATCATCATCATCATCATCATCATCATCATCATCATCATCATCATCATCATCATCATCATCATCATCATTTTTGTGGAGGTGGGAACACCAACATGGGGTTTGACTAAGGTAGTCGGGCAGGAGTTCTGAGCGGCAGACATTTCAAAAATATAAGGGGCTGGTAAATTGAGAGAGGGGGGGGGGGGGTGAATCAGTTTACTGACAACAACAATACTCAATTCAATTAAAAACCTTAAACCAAAGAACAAATCAATGAAGAATATAACATGAAATCACAACACACACATAACACCAATATTTTGACATTGAAAACTTGGAAAGGGAAAAACCACAGTGGGAAACCCTACCCACAATCAGATAAATACTCTAATGTAGTATTGTGAATGATTACAATGGGGTCTGCACATGTAGAAAGGTCAACAACCTAGAGCGCACTACTCATCACACAGGGAAGTCTCACTGACTTACAAAATTATCGGACTAAAATCTGGAAAGCAATGAACTGTGAAAGTAGCATCTACAAATGTCTGATACAGTTCTGGTTAAGCACTGATGTCTGCCCTATAGTACAAAACCTTTCCAACCTTCTTTTGAATGATATAACTTGTTCTCTCATGAACCAACCTCTAATAATGCATACTTAACCAACCATAACCACCACATATCAAATTACATGAATAAGTCACCTATAAATACAGATCATCAACCTTATTGACAAGGTCGGCTAAACCCTAAACCCATAAACCCATAATTACAAAAATTGCATCACACGATACCACCAGACCATATTACGATTTACATTACATAGCATGGACCTAAATCAAGTAACCAAACAATTAAATCCATCGAAAATTTCGCTAAGACCAAAATCCAACACGCTTCACTAGCCGGTAGAAAACCCTCAGTGAAAGTTCAACTGGATCCAAACAGGACCACCATAACAACACACCATCCAATGCAAAGTCATCAATACTCGAGATATGATCAAGAAGCACCAGCAGCATGATAGAACCCGATACCATAAGCCGGACCCAAAATCCACAGATGAAGTCACCGTATAATTCATACCGGTAAAGCTAACCGCGAACGCCAGAAGTCGGTAAAGCCAAAAGCAAGCCGGGAAAGCCAAGAACAAGCCGGTAAAGGCACAAGCTAACCAATAACTGGAAAGCAAGAATATAACCAACATAATAAGTATCCAAAACTGCTTCCAGAGATCTGATCATACCGGATTAGAAACATAGCCAAAGCACAAATGATCACCAAGACTAACCAAGATAGATCTAACCGAGATAGTCTCCAACCAGGATACAGTATTGACATCAATGACAACACTTAACCAAATCCAACATATAGCCAACATACACATCAATATCATGTCTTGTACTTAAATACATATAAATTTGGGATAATTTAAAATAACCCATCCACCCCTAAATATATAACGATATATTAGTCTTAGTTTTTCATATTTAAAAATCCCAAATGATACAATATTTCCCACCAAATAAATATCAAATTAATTTAAGATTTTCATCTTTTCAATTATTTTCAACCTAAACTCGCATCATTAACCATATAGATCATCTAAGTAAATATGACACTAAAACAAAAAAGGTGGAAGAATTTAACATTAAAACTTAAGTAAATATACATAATATTCTTCAAAATTATATAATAAGTTAGAGCTAAACTAATGCAAGAGAAACCCTAGGCAACATGGTAATCTTGCATCATTATGGAAAAGTAGATTGTATGGTTTAGTTTAATTGTTTGTTTGTATATGAGTTTTTAATTATCAATCTCTAGCAAAGAAACACCATAGTTTAAAAATGTCTTTTCTAATTTCAAAATACTTTAAATTATTTTTTAGCATTGTCATATTCATGTTTGATGTGTTATAGATCATTAAAGGACAATAACTTATCTTGAGAGCATCTAAATGTGGGCATTTGTGTACAATTGAGATTGCTTCTATTTCTAGTAGGTTATTTGGAGTTCACATCAATAGTGAAATATTTATAAAGATTTATTTAGCTAATGAGGATGTATGTGGTGTCCCAAATGGACTATCTCCATTAAGTAACATTTTAATTTTTAAGTTTATTATTTTATGTTGGCGACACATTCCATGTGGTATTGGACTTTGTGCCATCTTATATAGCCAACATGGATTGGAGGAAAATCGTGTGGATGTTATATATACTAAGGTTGGATTGAGAGAATGTAAATGGATAAGATAATAGAAGGTGAGGGAAAAAGCATACAAATAGAGCACAAGCAAGAGAGTACGAGGTTCAAAATTATGAGTAGAGAATAAGGAGTATGATGTAGAGAGTGATCTTGAGGGAAGCAAATAAGTGGAATATTAGTGTTCATTAGAGTACTTTGTAATTTAGAGGCTATTTAATAGTGTAATATATGTTTAAATTGTTATAATAAGTGTAACGAAATGGTTACAACTTGGCATGTAAGAGGGCACATTATGAAAATATGAGAGGTTGAAATCTTGGTGGTAATCATGTAAGCTAAAGTTAATAAGAATGTATTGTTATTTTTTATGATATTTTTATGTTATAAATGTATGTTGACATTAGGCTACATGGTTGTATAGTCTTTCATTGGATCCTCTAACTATTATTGCATGAATTGGTATAAAAGAAAGGTAGAACCTAGATTAGTGTTAAATTTTTGGTATAGATGTAAGTAAACCTAGTGAATACTGTAGACACCTAAAATTGTCATGTCTAATTAAATAAATATCTTTATTTATTTAATTACTTTAGCCTAATTCATCTACGAATTAAATAAATCCTTATTTATTTAATTAATTCATTTATCCTCTTCTAGCCTTATTTCTCATTTAAATAAATACATTTATTTATTTAAATTATCCTTTTCCTAAATTAAATAAATATCTTATTTATTCAATTATCCCACTTCTTCTATTAATTAAATAAATCTTTATTTATTTAATTAATTCATTAACCTTTTCTACCCATGACACATGTCATTCATCTCTTAATTCATACACTACCTACCCCTTTCATTATTTTATTATTTCTTTTACCTACCCTCTAATCATAGCCGACCTCCTTTTACACCTCTCAATCTTATCCCTCCATTTCATATAGTGTCTTCTATATAAGGAGATGCTTCCTTCATTATCAACCCTAATCAATTATTCTAACTACTTGATCAATTGACTACTTGGCATATGCGATCCTACTTGCAACCACATTCCGTTCTTTGTTGAGCCCTTGTGCACACATAAAATCTGAGAGCAAATATATCAAGCAAGATCAATGGAGATAGGAAGAATGGAGATCCAAACTCTATTGGACATGTGATGGTATAATCTTTGTGATTTCATTTGATTTGCATTGTCTTAGGTAATCTTCATATGTTATGGTGGATCTTTGTTGTTGTTAGACTAGGGTTTTGTGGTTGAATTCATTTAGCCTTTCAATATCGTTATTATTGTTATCCATTTTCACCATAAACATTTTGGCACGCCCCGTGGGACATGGATTTTTGTTAGATCTGTGTTTTTTTTGCAGATTTTTCTAACCCTATATTGTTGTTTTGTAAAACAATTTGGAGAATAATCTTGTGCAGCTAGGGTTTTGGACACAAAATCAAGATCTTGGAGAGATTCGATCATATCTCACAAATGGATAGGAAATTTTGCACCAAATTTTTTTTGCAGGTTGAAGAAAGTATCAGGAGCTCTCAATGCAAAATTCGCAATTTTTAGAGCACATTTTCATTTTCTATGAATTTTTTATGATTTTTCATAAAAAATTAATTTTTGGAGCAAATTAGCAATTTTTTTGGATTTTCTTACATTTCTGGAAATCTCTTGAAATTTTACAGGTGGTCTTTTTTTATTATGAATCAGATCTTTGAATTGGTCAACAAAACACATTGTTGAAGGCCCTTATTTCACAAAGTCTTTTGGATCTAAAATTTACCTAACTTGTGTGCTTGCAAGAAGGGGTGATCATTTGAAACAATCCAAACTACTAATAAATCTTTGTTGCAGGTCCTTGGCAAGGGTTTTTGGATTTTTATTGTGTGCCTTGTTTTCATAGACTAGCAAACACTTCAATTGGTGCACTAAAATTGAATCATTGTCTTTTGTGTCTTGAGCAATAGGCTCTTTTTGTTTAATCTTTAGAGGGTCTATCTTCCCGTGTGGTCATTAGGACTACTAGTGAGAAGAGAACGACCCAAGTGGTAGCGAGGAAAACCCACCTCTTCCGAACCACTATAAACAACTGTATTCATGGTGAAAACTATGGATAACGTGTGCTGATTA